>NW_026919499.1:0-15878 GCF_032062105.1 Saccostrea cuccullata
TTCAATAAAAGAATGAACTAAAATGTTCAGATTGTCTAATTTCTTTTCCGTAAAAAATGTTAAAATCGTCGACTCATTTATGACATTTTTCCTTTGAATTCTGTTTGCCTTGTTTTGGTTATTGATTTTCGAAGCGAGGCACAATTTTCTTTGCTGCAGCTGAAATCCTGAGCATGAATTAACGGTTACACTGTCACAATGTTTAATGCTGTGTGCCATCATAATAAAGAGTTCTTTTTCCCGTGAATGACGAAGGGATCCGAAGAGCCATTTCACAATCATGAAAATCAGCACTAAACAGACACTAAGCTTACAGAATTTGCTCCTCATATTAAAATACATTCACATTATTGACCTTTAGAAAAAAGACAGTGTATTCACATGAACATTATTTTTTGCCGATATTCTCGGAGCAGCACTATCATCGCACACGCTAATTTGCTCGGATCGGGATATTCTAATAGCAGCCCATCGTCTCAAGCCACGGTCCGGAGTCCGCATATATAGCTCTCTCCAGATGGGAGAGGAGCGTACATTTTGGCCGTGGTTTGCGACGATGATAGCAGTCTTGTTGAGGAGAGAAAGGATGCTGCATACTTAATAAAGTTAATGCCATTAATTTTTGTAAATAAAGAAGATCATGGATCGACGCGTGTAATAGATATCTCAAAACAAGTTCTCGATCATACAACACTGTTAATTTAAAATATAAACAATAACAAATAAACTTGTATCCACGCAACGACAGGGGTCCAACGGCAACGTGTTGACTCAGGACCCCTGGTATTGCGAGGATGGGAAATTGAAAGAATAAAAAATGTTGCCCAAAGGCAATAGAATAAAACATATGGAGATAACGAATAGCATTCAAAATCAAAAGTCCCTAAAACAATACAAAAATAGGAGCAGGGCAAACACGGACCTCCAAAACATAAGAGGTGGGATCAGATGCCATGGAAGAGTAAGCATCCCCTGCCGACCGGTCACACCCGTCGTGTGCTCCCTATCATGATCGGGGAATAACGGGAAAATCCGTCGTCAGTTAAGTGTACGTGTATAAATAATGGACTTACGATTAGTTTGAAACACGTCAGTCAGCATCTGACTCAATGATAAATTGTATTTGCTGCAAAGGTTATTGTATCGACCACAGAACTTACGAAATGATGTCTTTAAACGAGACTGCTGATATTCTTGTTTCGTCAACTTGTTTGTCAATAATTTACCTCGTTTCAGAAATTGTTCAAATAGCATGATCAGGGATCAACAAAATAGTTTAATACTCTTTAACAAATTTTGAAGCAAATCTATACAATTTTACTTAATTGTCGGTACTTTTCTTCATTTGTCACGTTCACCATGCAATTGAAACTTATGGAACAATGTTTCTTGAGCATTATAAGTAAAAATCTTATTCAAGCTCACATTTGTCTCTCTTGATATTTGATGAAATTTCTAGAATATTTCAATCCAATGGAAATACTCAGAAAGCATGACTACGTTGAGTTAACGTTGGTTCATGATTGAACAGTTGGCTGATAGTTGGCGTTTAATAGACAGCATTTGGGCCAACTTTGGACCAAAGTTACTATGTAAGTCATCTCTTACTTACTCAACCCGCTGAGATTATTAAGTTGGTCCAACTTGATCCAACGTCAACCAATTCCGTTTTGCAATACTTTCTAAGGAAGTTGGGAGTCCAAAGTTGGCTCAACGTTAGCACAAAGTTTGTAATGCAACCTTATAGCGAAGTTGATATTTTAATCTGGTAGCAAGTCAGTGTGATGGCCAAACGTTAACCCAGTGAAATCTCGAGAGTGTTTTTTTTCTTGTAGTTAACATGAGCACATTGGTCCAACTTTGGCCAATAGACTGCGAACTAAAGGACGATGCACATGAGTTGGAAGCATTACGTTGGCCTTAGTGGGACCATGTGCCAGCGGGCAAGAAGGGAATACGAAGGTGAGGTTAGTGAAGATGAAGACAACACTGTCCCAACGTTGTTCCTATGTTAGCACGAGAATTGTTTTTCTATTTTGGGATGAGTAGTTTGGTCCAAGGTTGGTCCAATAGCTGTATTGTAAGTTTTTATGACTCAAATGGAAATTATTACCATCATCAGTGAATTTCCAAACGTTGCCCTATACTTCAGGGTTTTGTCATTCAGCAGCAAGAGTTCTTTTCAGTGGCATCCTATTGTACTAGTATTTAAATAAGAGAAAATTGGACCTATAGATAATTATGAGAACTCTAAAATTACCCCCGGAGACGCTAGATAATGAAAATCCATGGTTTCACCAATCATTTTCATGGTGTATCAGTTGTGGTTTCTGAGAGCCATCAGTCCTTGGTCCTATGCACTCAAGGTATGAGAACAAAGAGATAGACAATACAGATATGGCCCCACATGTCTGTTACTTCTTATATAGAATTTACAGAAAATCTATATTCGGAAGAAATTCTTTCCTCTTCAAAATCATGATGGAAGTAAGTGTGTAAATGCCCTTTCTTTTCTTTGTCAACTGCCAATATTGATTTCAAAGACTAATCTGGCATCCATGATTAACCATTGGTTAACAGTCAGCAGAGCTTCCTTAGGTGTACGTGCTAAAGTTAACCAGTAGTTAGAGAAAATTAAGCAGTTGACAAGAAATATTGACCACGAGTTTTTCTTCCTTCTAAAAGAATTTAACTTTTTGTAACATGAGTTTAGCTTCCTGATACATACAGGTAAGTAACAACACTCAGAGTCATTCAATAATTTTATTACCACCACTGCATAATAATGCAGCTAAAATGTACATTGTATGTAGAATCAGCAAATAGTCTAGGAATGCTAAATGGAGAAAAATGGCTACATGCTAAATGCAAAGAACAATAACTCTAATATTGACAATAATAATGAATACTAATATTTGTATATGGAATATATATAAAATAGATCAATATTTGTAAGAAAAATAAATATTTGAATATAAATAAGATAGCAGAAAAACATCTTGAAAAATGATGGTCCAAATGCATTTTAGTGTGTAACATATTGCACAATGGTAATACAGAGAAACTTGTCTAATCCAGATGTTGTATAATCGAAAATCTTGTCTAATTTGGAGTAAAATTTAAATTCAATAGTGTTAAATGTTGTCTAAACCAGAATGTTGTCTAATCCGGCCAATTTCTTTGGAATCTGTTGTGTTTGTACTAGACAAGTTTTCCTGTGCACTAAATTTTTCTAGGTTAACACAGTTTCAGTGTCTGGGTGAAGAGCACTGATCCCCCTGCTGGAGCTGTGACTGACTGTGATACAGATCCTGCTTCCACACATATCATGGTCTTATACTCCTCATCCCCAAAGTCAGACATTGCTTTAGCTTTATCTTCCCACGGATTCCAAACAACTAGAAATAGGAGATCATTATATATTTAAATATAAACCATAGATAACTCTTGTTTTTTCTTTAAAAATGTTCAAAATAATTGACCAAGTTTAGTTACATTATAACAAAGAAACATAGGAATGAAGGGTTATATATAAAATATAAAGCCCTGCCAGTATTATGTTTCATTTTAATATCGATATCTGACTCACCCACATCTGGGAGGTTGGAGAGCACCAGACTGACAGATTTCTTCCCATCACCTAAACCTTCCACTTCCACTTTGTCTGCTCCACATTTCATATACACTCTGAATAAAAAAAGTATTCTTTATTCAAAATATAAATAAAGAATCTAAAATCTATTACACATATGTACAGTGTTTTTCTAAATGTTCCATTGTTTGCTTTGTTCTTTTACACAGAATTCGATTTAACATGTGAACGCATATTAAATTGACGTAATTCATATCAAAGACCTTCAAATCATAAAAACAAAGCAGTTTGCTTAGTTTATACATGCATAAAAAAAAACACATTGCCAGGGTATTTTCAAGGTTCAAAGTTAAAATTTTTTTTACCTGTCATAATTCTTGTCTATACTAACTACTTTTCTTTCTTCTTTTGAAATCTTGCCTCCCTCAACCTGTTCAGGAATAATAAATACTAGTATCTTATCTGATTTATCATACAATTTATATATCAAATTAGTTAGACTCTATACATATAATATTTTAACATGTGAACATATGATATCAATCATATCATATCATAATAAAGTGCCACGCCACAGCATGATACGCCCGTCAAAAAATTACAATTATCTTAAACAGTCTAGAGTGCAAGAAAATCATGTCAACCTTGATTCTAAGATTTCCATGATTTTTCGATTTTTTTTAAAAACAATATTTGTTTATCCATCCCCTGTGATGTAGGCATTAATTATAACAAATATTACATAACTGATAGATTTCTATACTGTTTGTGTTAGACTTTGTCAAATGCCCATCATATTAAATAATGTCAAATTTAAGTCTTAACAACTTAATCTATACCAAATTAATTTTGAAAATAAAGGCTGGCCATCAAATGACATATGCTATAAACTAACCAACAGTTCTTCTGTCTAATCCCAAAAGGATACAGATAAGACTGCTTGATCAGAGAATGCTCCAAAGAAATGCCTTCCTACATTGAACTCATTAATTAATCTTTGACTGGATGCTTGTCTACTCATTACTCCCAAGATATTAATGGATCTGCACTTTCTACCCTAAAACACTTTTAAAACAAATAAAATACTCAATAATTTCTTTTTATTTAATTCCAGACAGGTTTTATATCTAATTCATATGGACAAGTAGGCATGCGAATTCAAACCCATCCCATAAAATTAGTTTTTAAATTAATATTATTATGTTCCCCAAACGGAGTTTGGGAACATATTGTTATGTTCCCCAAACGAAGTTGGGGAACATATTGTTTTTACTCTGTTTCTTATTATTATTATTTTTCTTCTTCTTCTTCTTCTTCTTCTTCCTGGGTACTTTTTTGTCCCGGAGTGATCTTGTAAACTACACATCTGACTTGGGTAAAACCTTTTTAGGGTCAGTAGGCATGTTATGTAGATTTGTGGAATGAAGGTCATTTTGCGCGCACGTGCTTGCAAGAGCGTGCACGTGCAACACGTGAAATGACCAATATAATAGATATAGCCGTAACTTTTCTATTTTTTGATTACATGCTTTAAAACTCAAAATATAAGTATATATTAGTAGTATTGACATGATGACATGGTCAAAATAGCAAGAACTCACGCGCATGCACGTGCGCTTCGCTCTGATTGGCTGAAACTAAAATCTCAATATCTTTCTTGTTTTTTGGCAAAATCCTTTGAAATTTTGAATATATTCATAGACTTTGAAGATCTACAGCATGATAAATAAGAATTATCATGAAAGCATGTGCATGCACGTGTGCTGCAATCTGATCGGCTGAAACTTTTAATGTCTATAACTTTTTTAGTTCTCAACGAAACGAGATGAAATTCAGAGTATGAATAGGTATAATGGATTTCTACATTATGCATCTAACAAATTTAAATTCAAGGACATGCATACATGCCCGTGCGCAAGCGCAATACGTTAAGTAACAAATATAGTTGAAAAACAGTAACATTTATATTTTTATGATATTTTTATCAATTCTCACGATAAACAGATATGTTAATGGTTTAGACAACATGCCATTATTAGCTTGCATGTGCGTGTGCATGCAATACGTTAAATGAGATATAGTTGATATCATTGTAGTTCTGATAATTATATGATGAAATCCTTTAATACTGAGCATATTTTAAAAAGTCTTACAGGTAAAATGCCATAAAAAGGGAGTTGGGGAGCGTTTGGGGAACATCTGTAACGGTCCCCGTTACAATTAGAACTAGTTTTTACTCTGTTTCTTACTATTATTCTTTTTTCTTCTTATTTCTTCTCCGGACTTTTTTGTCCACGAGTGTTCTAAGAAACTGTTCACCCAACTGAGCTAAAACCTTTTTAGGGTTAATAGGTGTGTAGTGTAGGTGTGCGGAACGAAGGTCATTTTGCGCGCATACGCATGCACGTGCGTGCGTGTGATATGAGTGAATTGACTGATATACTTAATATAGCCATAACTTTTACAGTTTTTGATGAAATGCTTTGAAACTCATTATATAAGGATATATTGATAGTGTAGATAATATGACACTGTCAAATCAGCACGACCTCACGTGCATGCACGTGCGCTTCGCTCTGATTGGCTAAAACAACAAGAGGCCCATGGGCCTTATAGGTCACCTGAGCATTATTCAACAACTTTCCAGTGATTGAATTTGATCCATGTTTTAAGCCAGATGCTATAGCATTTACAATTTGGTAATCATAACTATACACTTAGCAGTTCCTTAGTTTGGTTACTTAATACCCATAGGCAGGGTAGGGGAACAAAAAATGCATTTCAACAAATCAGTAATATTCAGCAATAATCAGTAGTGCCGCTACCACACATGAATCCTTGACTCTTAGGCTTTGATCCACACATTGCACAATTTTTGGAAAGGCATCCTTGCTTTTCAAAAAAAATTTGATTAATACCAAGGAGCAAATTTCAAACAATTCATTCATTTTCAGTATATAAGTACACCCCCCCCCCTCTATGGTACAACTGACCCTGGGGCCTTGAAATTTACAATTCTTGAAGATTAGGTCCCTTGCTCATAACTATATAGGTAGTTCATCTGCTTAAAACCTAGGAGCAAAGAACAAAATATTCAAAGATTTAATGTTTTTTCACTATACATGTAATAATCAATACAGCCCCCCCCAACACCAGAATCCCTGACCCTGGGGCCATAAAATTCACAATTTTGGTAGAGGCACTCTTGCTTATCATAACTATGTACTTAGTTAGTTTATTTAATACCCAGAAGCAGAGAAATAGATTTTCAAAGAAATAATGTATTTTCACTATATAATCAATAGAGCCCCGCCCTAACACCAGAACCCCTGACCCTGGGGCCATAAAATTCACAATTTTGGTAGAGGCACTCTTGCTCATCATAACTATGTACTTAGTTAGTTTATTTAATACCCAGGAGCAGAGAAGAAGATTTTCAAAGAAATAATGCATTTTCACTATATACTTATTTAGCCCCGCCCTAGCACAAGTACCCCTGACCCCAGGGCCATGAATTTCACAATTTTGGTAAAGGACTCAATGCTGATTACAATCATGCATACAGTTTGACTGCTTGATGTCCAGGTGTAAAGAAGAAGATTTTTAAAGATTGCATTAATTTTAGTGGTTTTGGCCCCACCCCCCAGGCCCCAGGGGGGCAGGGATCATGAAATTCACAATTTTTGTTCCCCTTCACCCATAGATGCTTTGTGCCAAATTTGGTTGAAATTGGTTCAGTGGTTGCAGAGAAGAAGCTGAAAATGTTCAAAAGTTTACGACCGATTGACGACAAACGACGTACGACGAACGACGTACGACGGACGACGACGGACGAAAACAGACAGCAATAGGTCACCTGAGTGACTCAGGTGACCTAAAAATCTCAATATCTTTTTTGTTTTTTGAAGAAATGCTTTGAAATTTAAAACATAGGCATGCATTAAGATATCCTACAATATGATATATAAAAGTTTTCATGAAATCACGCGCATGCTCGTGCACTGCAATCTGATTGGCTTAAATTTTAAATGGCTATAACTCCCTGGTTTTCAACCAAACAGGATGGGATTCAGAATATAGATAAACATTACGGACTCCTACAAAATGGTTTGGTCATCATGCACATGCATGCACGTGCATGAACGTGCTCTTTGCTCTGATTGGCTGGAACAAAATTTTCAATATCTTTATTGTTTTTTGAAAAATTGCTTTGAAATTTAAATCATAGGCATGCTTTAGGATGTCCTACAATATGATATATAATAATTTTCATGAAATCACGCGCATGCACATGCGCTGCAATCTGATTGGCTGAAACTTTAAATGGCTCTAATTCCCTTAGTTTTCAACCAGAAAGAATGGAATTCAGAACATATATAAACCTTATGAACTCCTACAAAAGGGTATGATCATCATGCACATGCATGCATGTGTGTGCACGTGAAATGAGTAAAATTACAAATACACTGGATTAAACATATTTTTTAATACTTTTGGATTAAATGCTGTAATATTTAGTATACTAAAGTATATGAATAGTGTAGACAAGATGATATGGTCATTACGCACATGCATTCAAATGCGCATGCGTGCAATGCTGAAATTTGAATAAACTTGATATACTTCTGGGTAAATATTGTTAAAGTCTAAAATGCGTCGTGTTTGTCTTATTTAATGAAGCTTACAAAGAATATGTCACAAAAGGGAGTTGGGGAGCGTTTGGGGAACATCTGTAACGGTTCCCGTTACAATTAGCCCTAGTTTAATATCAGATTAGTTTATAATGCACTATCAAATTAGTTTTGATTACTTTTCATCAAATTCATTTTAAAGATTAGGCTAGCCAAAAAGAGCTATTTTTAATCCAACAGTCTGGCTGCTCATTTGCCCAATACCCAAGGGGATATAGATAACACTGATGTTCTTCCAGTTAGCTTCTCACACTAAACTCATTAATTTCTCTCTAATTTGACATGCAACTTTCTGCTATCAAAATTCTTGACCAGTGCTTGATAATTATGCCCATGGGACAATCTGAATTCCTTTCATTAACATTGACATTTGTTAAAGATTGGTGTAAAGTATATGATGAAACCAGAAGTCTCTGTCGAGACTGAAGCTCTACTGGTTTGTACTTATAGCAAAGGAAGAGGAAAGTACTTAAGCAGTTGGGAATTGAAACATTACACAGGCAAAAAAGAGAATAATGATCCTTGAATAAGTCTCTTTATGTTCTTAGTGTAGTCTACTTGCAAGCCACATTATATTATAATCAGACTAAAACTGTATTTGAAGTAGCAAATTTGAGAGTAACAGAAATTGCTATCTTTATTAACCAAGGTAATAATGTTCATTGAAGTCAAAAACGGATATAAAGAATTATGTACCTTAGTGTAGTCTACTTGAGTGCCAAGTTATATTGAAATCATACCAAAACTGTAGGAGGAATAGCATTTTGAAAGAATTTCACAGAAATTTCTATTTTTAGTAACAACGCCAACACCGTTCATCGAAATCAAAAACCGATCCACAGAATTATGTATCTTAGTGTAGTCTACTTATATGCCAAGTTATATTGAAATCAGACCAAAACTGTAGGAGGAGTAGCATTTTGAAAGAATTTTACAGAAATTTCTATTTCAGGTAACAACGCCAACACCGTTCGTCGAAATCAGAAACTTATAGATAGAATTATGTATCTTAGTGTAGTCTACTTGTGTGCCAAGTTATATTGAAATCAGACTAAATTTGTAGGAGGAGTAGCATTTTGAAAGAATTTCACAGAAATTTCTATTTTTAGTAACAACGCCAACACCGTTCATTGAAATCAAAAACTGATAGACAGAATTATGTATCTTAGTGTAGTCTACTTGTGTGCCAAGTTATATTGAAGTCAGACCAAAACTGTAGGAGGAGTAGCATTTTGAAAGAATTTCACAGAAATTTCTATTTTTAGTAACAACGCCAACATCGTTCGTCGAAATCAAAAACCGATACACAGAATTATGTATCTTAATGTAGTCTACTTGTGTGCCAAGTTATATTGAAATCATACCAAATTTGTAGAAGGAGTAGCATTTTGAAAGAATTTCACAGAAATTTCTATTTTTAGTAACAATGCCAACACAGTTCCTCAAAATCACAAACCGATACACAGAATTATGTATCTTAGTGTAATCTACTTATATGCCAAGTTATATTGAAATCAGATCAAAACTGTAGGAGGAGTAACATTTTGAAAAATTGTTTACAGACAGACAGACAGACGGACAGACGGACGGACGCCGGACGCATTACTATCGCATAAGCTCTTCTGGTCTCTGACCAGTAGAGCTAAAAAAGAAGTTTTTTTCTTGACTTAACACTTTTTAATATGGATACAACTCTATTTTTTACATTTTTAGGATTATGAAATTTAAAAGACTTAGTTTTTTTAAAAAATTCACTTAAATTAGAGGTCACAGTGACCTTGAAATAGGTTGCGACACACCTTCTACCTAAGATGTATACTTTTGCCAAGTTTGATAGCTCTAGGTCTAATAGTTTTCTGGTTATGAGCCGGACAGGATTTTTCCATATTTGGCCATAGCATCTTTATTAAAGGTCAGAGTGACCTACTTTTTGTGCGCGACACACCGTCTACCCAAGAAGTGTCAGTTGACAAAGTTTGATAATCCTATTCCTAGTCCTAATAGTATCCAAGTTATGAGCCGGACACGAATGGACAGACGGACGGATGGACGGACATGAAGCCTATAACATAATACGTCCCGTCTTAAGACGGGCGTATAAAAAGTATGATTCTCCATAAAGTTTTCATGGATTCTGTTTCCTTTCACTTCAGACCAATGTTACTAATTCTGAACCTTATCATTGTACTGTAGTCCTTCTAATCCATGAATCCCGACATCTGCTATATCGGGGCATCTGAAGTAAGTGTGCATCAAAGTGGTGAAATCAAAAGCCTTGAAGTCTAGAATTAGAATCGTTAGATAGTAATCCTTTGCCATACATGGGGTACACATCCAAAACAGGAACATGAATGACTGATTTCACTTAAATGAATCACTAACCATTGTTGTTGACAGTCAAAGTAAGCTTCAAATCATTTTCTCCCAGATCAACATTGTATACAAGTTTAAATCTGAAACAAATAAAAGTTGTCTTATTTTATGAGAGTAGGGAAAAGTGGGGCTAGTTTACATCAGAACTTGAAATAATAAATGCATGAAGAACTTGCCTGTAATCCCACATTTTTCTTGTCTCTTCATCATCCTCTAGTGAAAATGACATAGAGGCTCTGCCATTGTTCTACAAAGCATGCACTGACAAGCTCATAGTAATTCAGGAAAATAGAAATCATTCAAAGTTAACACAAAATCTTAGCCACCTTTTCATTCACATTAAGAATTTTTAAAACATTCCCTCATGTTTAATGTTAATGAAACAGTCACTTATTAAAATAAAAATCATAAATCAATAGACAGGTAAAAAAAGAAGAATTACCTGTTTCGATTCAGATTCTTTCCTCCATCTTTTTATTCTTGCAAATCCATGTTGAGGTCCCTTTTCCCATGGGCCAAAGCATGCTAATTAAGTGAGTTAATATTTAATCAAACTTATTTGACAATATTTCCACATTTTTTAGCTTTTAAAAAAGTAATTTAACTACTGTGTTTAATATTATTCTTAAAGTAAAAATTAAATGACCCTGAAGAAATTAATCGATAGATTGTTTGTGTATCTCCACTAGTTTGAAAAAAAACTAGCAAATGAACTTAAACATGTTTTAGACTATGCAGAGGAAATGAAAAGAATACTGATAATGATCCTTGGTTTAGCCTCTTTTTGTTCAAGATTAATTGCAATTAAAATAACTATTAAATCCAGTAGGTCAGATCCAGGATTTGAATCAAAATGCAACATTTATGCAAATTTGGTCAGGATTTTTTTCTGGTGAATAACAAACCATATTAAACACCAGAAGAGTTCATATAATTGTGTAATATGCATCATCAATGTATCTGATTAATATGGGGCATCGAATACAAATGCACTATGAAAGACATGTGTTCCCATTTCTTTGATCTAGCTAGCATGCTTGAATGTGCTCTTGTACAAAGTTCCCTCAACTTCATTAAAATGAGCTAAAATAAAAAAAATCAAAGGATATACTTACGGAAAACAAGAGGTATTCCTCCACGGATGGCCTTTTTGTTGTCAAACAATGCATTTTTACTGAAGAAATATTTTGAGCCAATGATTATAAAATTCAAAAATTGCCAAAGTCAATATGCCAAAAGTTATATGACTGGGCATGAATAATTATATAGTTGACCAATTATTAAACTAGCTGGTATTAACTGGTTAACATACCCAGCAGGGCTCTCACACCACTTTTTGGGACTGGGTCCGGGGCCATTCAAATTGGGAAAATTATCCTCAATTTGAGAAAAGTTGGATGACCAACATTCATTGAAAAAAAATCCTTAAACTGCAGTTCTAGCATTTTGTCATCAATTTAACTCTAGTTTTGAATAAACAGTTAAAGTAGGCTATTTATGAAAGTACATTAGCTTTGTCATAACTATCTTTGAGTGTTGATATTGCGGTTATTTGTCTTTCTGAGTGACAGTCACTAGTCACATAATCCCAAATTTCCTCGATCACATGGACAACGTTGCTTACCAATTCAGCGCAAGACTGAACATGCTGAAGCATGAGCATGTTTCTAGGTGCAGCTTACTAATGTTTTTAAATGAAATGTCTATTTTGGGAACCAAAATTATGTTTTTGTCGATTTTCATGACAAAATACTCTGCACTCATTGTTACACATTTCTGTAATAACAATAACCTGGTTCCCCCGAACCAGGTTATGATTGCATTTGGCGCGAACTAATTAATACAGTCGTACAGAACTAGTTCATTTCACTTTCATTTGCAAGTGCATTAACATTTTGTTTTGTTTTGTTTTTTTGGCAATTAAGTTTCAAGGACTTTTATTTTTTAATATTTTGCTATGGAAATGGGAAATTTACACCTTTTTTCTTTTTTGAACCTTTTTGGTACCTTTTTTGCATTGGGAACGGGGCCGAATATCGGCCCCAGATTTAGAGAATTGCCCAGTAAAACCAAATTGGGTAAAATCACCCAGCCTACCTGACAAACAGCACTTCTTGGGCCTTGCATTTCCAGGATATTATAGTGGCACCTAAAAAATTCTTAAGCAATGTGTAATTCAGATCATAAAAGCTAACTTTATCATCTGGATATTGGATAAACACTAGGCCCTAATAATCAAGTATTAAACAGGTTTATTGAACATAACATTTACTATGTTACATAGCAGTATGACTATCTTTGTTCCTGTATGATTCAATATGTATGTCTATGAGTCAATAACTCATTAAGTGATACGTTACTTGTTGATTTTACTTGGACACAATTCACAAAATATCTTGACAGCTTACTACCTGAGCTACTTGTGACACATTCACGTGCTTTATACAAATATCTATAAAATAAAATAATTATACCATGCAAGTGAACGGAAACCTCTGTAGTATCGTTGAGCTTCAATACCGCTACATCTTTAGTGTCCATGTTGAAGTGTTATTGGGAAAAGAAAAGTAGAGTTAAACATCCCGATCCCGACTTCAAATATTCACGAGAGCATTAGGTTTATGATATGATTAGAGTAACGGAACCCATTTATAATATTATACTATCATGTAAATTAGCTGAATCTGATTGGTCGAGAAACATTTGTTAAAAAACACTATTACCCGCTGAATAATGAAGCCACGCCCTCTAGCGTAGCAACAGTCAACAGTGCCTCACGACGGGTGATATTTAAAAAAAAAATAGCGACTGCGCAGAATTTATGCGTGCACGGTTCACTGTTACATATATGTATTTGTGTAAAAGATCCAGTATAGTATAATAAATATTGCATGTAGTTGATTGTAACATTGAAAATTTTCACCCCTTAACTACATGCAATATTTGTATAATATCAACTGCGATAGCATATGTTGTTTACATCTCAAATTTATCCAATACTCAGGAGTATACTCCGAGTAAAATCTATTTTCAATCATATAGTCGCTATTATTGTTACAGGTCTAATAAGAATCAAGACGCTGTCAGGGTTCATGAATTTATTATATATTGAATTCTGATTGAATGATCGATGATGAGCCCTAAAATTGTAAATATAATTTATATAAATACATGTAAATCTGCAAAGCAAATAATTACAAGCATAAACAAACAAACAAACATCATATGAAATATAATGGTATAACAAAATGTTAAACATTATGCTTTCCCTCCATCTTCGCTAACCGAGGGTTTCCGATCCGGATCCGAAATCCAATCGGAGTTCCTCGGATGACTCGTACCTCGCACATTACCTCGGACGTCAACGGTGATCTTCCATCTTGCTGATTCAGTCATGTGATCTTTTTTGAATTTCATTCAAATATTATACTTTTGAAATCCGAGTTACTTTGATGCACACTCAGCACTATGTTCTTGCGTTCAAAGAATAATAACATTTGGTTGTAATTAACACGAGGAATCACACAAATAAAGAAACCTTTTCTAAGAACTTAAGGCAGAGCGAAATATGAAATGAGTGACAAGGCAGTTTCCGGCGGAGAAATGTAGCGATCTGATGCGTATTCCTCCACCTATCACATCCGAGGTTTGAATGGAGCGTAGCGGAGTCAGCCGAGGATTGCCGATTGTCCGAAATCTACTGTTGTAAAGTAGATTTCGGATCGGAAACCCTTGGCTAGCGAAGATGGCTTTCCCTCATGATAACAATACTGCACTCTGAATAAAGGGCAATAACTCTTAATTCCAACTGAACAGATTTATGGGGCTTTACAGATAAAACATAAAAATAGAAGTAAATAGATTTTGATAATTAAGCTTGGTAAATCAAAAATATTTGTCAAACATACTTTATAGCCAGTAGCTTCATTAACCAATTCAAAGTAATAAAAATATCTAAAATAACAAATGCATGTTCTTACCAAAGACAATGTGTCTGGAGGCTTGTAAATATACTGATCAATGCAGAATTGACAAAAAACGGGAAACCAGCCCCTGCTGCTATGAAAATAATATAAAACATTTCAAGGTGCTGCATACACACTTAAATGTAGTTTTCAACATTCAGATTATTTAAAAACCAATAAAACCTTTAACTAAACAAAATTATCAACTTATTCAAATTTTTAACTTTAGATAAACTTTATATTTACTTTAAATGTCATAGTCAAAAGTATGGAGAATTAATTAACAAATTAGTAAAATTAGTAAGAGAAATCTAACCTGCTGCTATCAGGACCAAGGTCTGGGTAGAATGTGAGAAGCATGAATTGCATGAAAATCTACCACCTGACTGACCGGTAAAGCTATACACAATGACCTAACTGACCTAACCAATAGCAGGAAAGGGCAAGGCCTCAATTACCATAATAATGCATCACATGACACTACCAAACTGAACAAAACACTACACACAACTCAAATCACAACACAAGCACATGGCCAGGTAAATATTGAAATCACATTAAATTATATAACCAAACACATTTAATATTCTAATAAATTTTATTTTGACCTTACTACATTATGTCAATGTAAGCAAATATATATATTATTGGTTCATACTTTGGCTGACGTGTTTCACGAGTACCAATTGTTAAGACTTCGTTTTCATACTGAAATTTGACAACGAAATATATTTTCTCTATCAAAACATAGGGCGCATTGCAGTTGTGACCTGTCTACGGGAATGCTTACTCCTCCTAGCTAAGCACCTGACCCAACCTCTGGAATTTTCAAGAGTTCGTGTTTCATTTCCTGTTCACAGCTTTGTATTAATAATAGATTTTTTTTTTCAGATTGACCAATGTTCGTTTACCCCACCATTTATTTACAACAACGCAGATATGTGTAGTTCGTTATCTAAACGAGTCTAAAAACAATTCGAGGTCAGTTATGGACGACAAACAGCTCATCTCGTCCTTATTATCAATCAAACACATCATTAAAGATATAAAAATGATGGAAGCATATCTCCTTAGAAAATTGAATATTCACAGCAAAATGTTATTGATCTAGGATGTCTTATCAATTAATGTCCTCAAACAATCCATATTTAAGGAATAACTGTCTTATTTTTCGAATTCATGAAGTGATCAATGGATTGGCTTGTGTGATAATTTGCATAAACGCCGAAGGCGTTTATGCATAAAATTATCACACAA
>NW_026919500.1:0-15647 GCF_032062105.1 Saccostrea cuccullata
AATTTTATGGCCCCGGGGTCAGGGGTTCTGGTGTTAGGGCGGGGCTCTATTGATCATATAGTGAAAATAAATTAATTCTTTGAAAATCTTCTTCTCTGCTTCTGGGTATTAAATAAACTATGTAAGTACATAGTTATGTTGAGCAAGAGTGCCTCTTCCAAAATTGTGAATTTTGCGGCCCCAGGGTCAAGGGTTCTGGTGTTAGGGCGGGGCTCTATTGATTATATAGTAAAAAATGCATTAATTCTTTGAAAATCTTCTTCTCTGCTCCAGGGTATAAAATAAACTATGTAAATACATAATTGTGTTGAGCAAGAGTGCCTCTTCCAAAATTGTGAATTTTATGGCCCCAGGGTCAGGGGTTTGGTGTTATTAGGGCGGGGCTCTATTGATCATATAGTGAAAATAAATTAATTCTTTGAAAATCTTCTTCTCTGCTTCTGGGTATAAAATAAACTATGTAAGTACAAAGTTATGTTGAGCAAGAATGCCTCTTCCAAAATTGTGAATTTTGTGGCCCCAGGGTCAAGGGTTCTGGTGTTAGGGCGGGGCTCTATTGATTATATAGTGAAAATACATTAATTCTTTGAAAATCTTTCCTTTGCTCCTGGGTTTTATGCCAATGATCTAAGAATATATATTTATGATGAAGATAGGTGCATCTAGCAAAGTGGTTTTATATGCCCCCCCCCCTCTTCCTGGGTCGGGGGGGGGGGGGTACATAGTCTGAAAATAAATTAATGCTTTGAAATCTGCTCTTTGTATTAGTCAACAATTTTATGATAAAATTTGCAAAATTTTGAAATATGTGGCCCCAAGGTCAGTGGTTCCTTTGGGATGATGTGCACAACTGGTTATAAAGCGGAAGTGCATTTTCTCTTCGTTACTCTGATCTACCTTTGGGTATTAAGTAAATAGAGTAAGGATGCTAAGTCTATAATTATGATAAGCAATGGTGCCTCTTTTAAAATTGTGAATTGTGAATTTCATGGCCTCTGGTTTAAAACACGAACCAAATTTAATTGTTTGAAAGTTGTTGCACAATACTCAGGTGAGCTATAAGGCCCTCGGCCTCTTGTTTAAGAAGAATTTGCGTTTTGTGACGTCATGAACAATCATGGCACATTTAGGTGATTCAATAATATTTAATTCGAAGCAATTAAAACTGGAAAATCAATATATTTTTTAATAAATGTAATATGTGTATGTCATAATATGAAACTAATTGTGTCTACTATCAAAGCAAAACTAGATCATTATAAATCTGCGCAGATTTCCAACTATCGCAGTTCTACCAGGTCCTTTTCTCTCCTGTGGACACGGTTCATGTGCATAAGCAGCACATAAATTCTACTCGAAGCACGTTCTTGGATCTACGTTGTCTTTTTGGAGCTCATACTGCATGTGAACTATGACAAGTAACTGCTGAAATTAACTTTTCATCAATACCAGCATGATATAGGTGTGTAGCGGCAGATGCTCCACAAGAATGGTATTTGCGGAACCCATGCAGAGCCCCATCTTTACACAAAGACGCGGTTGAGAAAGGTTTTGCTAAAGCGGCACAACAAAAAATCGAGGCCGAAATTTAAAATAATCTACAGTTAGAGGTATTAGAGATCAATACAACAGAATAAGGAGAGCCTCAGGTATCATTATATAATTTTTTTTCTTAATTCAGAGATTTTGAAAAGAAAAAAAATAGATACATGTCCATTTCGTTTATAACCTACTAGTAACATACTATTATTTAAAAATTTACAACGCATTCAAATTAAAACATTAAAAAATTGTAAAAACCGTTAAAAAGCCTTTTCTAAAAAAAAATGGTATGATTTTAGGTGAATCTCGTGTACAGACGCTACCTATATCCCCACGTGGTAATCCCAAGGTCATTGGACAGAGATATTCAAAACTTGGTCAAAAGAGTCCGAATGAATGGGGGAGTTTCATTCTAAGAATAGTAATGGCATCTACAGAAGCGATTGTTACTAAATTTGATAGGAAAAGCTCGCTCAGTACGGAGGACACATCGAAATTGTTTTACCAGCTGCAAAACAGTTTAAAAGAATCAAATTTTAAGACAGGTCTGTTCATGGCCTTATCCCTAATTTTGCCCAGTGAAGTAGAGGCTTGATTTTTTTTTTAATTTATGACGCCACCATTAAAAATATCTTTGTTACACCTAACCCGACCCTTAAATTTCAAGTTAGGTCGGTGGGTAGGTAAATTATTATCTTTTATCTAATAGCAGACTTAAAATATATTTTATAACAAGAATAATGCAAAAGAAATTGGAGCAATTGCTAAACAGAATTTCATACAAATGCCGGGTTAAAGGAAAATTTAAGGTTAATGAAATCAGAACTATGATTAAATGGATATTTAAGGAATCGCTGTCTAGTTAGTAGAGTATACCCGGGCATGAACGATAGTTGGAAACGTTGGATAATTTGCATAATGGTTGAAGCCCTTACGAAGTTACGATGCTTACTACATCTACATGTACGTACATGTATGTATCTTAATTTTAAAAGACGGATTGTAACTCTTATTTGGCCCTGATAAATTTTATTTACAGAATGTTTCAAAAGCTAAGGGCACAGGGCTGATATGTCGCCGTTTTAAAAAACGAATTAACTCTCTAGATCATATGTTATAGGCGTCATTTTCTTTCCAACAAACGCTTGAAAATCACAAAACAAAATCGGCTGTTCTAACAAAATGCATTTTGATGAGATATATTACATAACGTTTGATAAACACGCCAAAGTCATCACTTTACAGAGCTTGCCAAAACCACTCCACTACTTCCAAAGACAGCTGCTGACATCCGACTAGATGGAAAATGGCCAGAGACAGGGTAACGTTTTCTTCGATCTCCTACGGACGACACCATTCAGAACGGCAGGATCCTGGCATTCGCAACAACGTTTAACGGTCAAAATGCGAGACTTGGTAGCTTCAGAGACGTTTTTCTGGGACATTCTACACCTGCCCCAGCCTTTTCCACCAGATCTACACCAGTCATATTTTGAGGGATGGTGGGATGACACCAGTTGTTTATGCCCTATTACAAGGTCAGCGTCAAACCATCTTTACAAGACTCTTAACCCTTCTTCAAGACAAAATCAACGACTTTGAGTTACAGTTTTACTTTCAAACAACAGTCCATATCTTCAATAGAGAAGTGTTTCCAGGCATAACAACCAAGGGGGTGTTTTTTCAAATCACCAAAGTCATATGGCGAAAAACTCAGACAGAACTACATATCCCCTACAAAGACGACAACGTAGACGAGCAGCTGTTCACCCCCTTGTTCTTCTACAGTCTAGACTGTATTGAAGACGTTTAGTTCAGAGCCTAAAAGACAGCCTTGAAGGACGGCATGTAAAAATCAAAAGAATGGCTCAGCACACACATCCAAGCATCTTAATCGTGGTGAAGAATACGTAATAGATTCAGAAGATACAGAGAGGGAAGCCGGTGGTAGCATTAGGCCTCCAGCAAAAAAGTATGCAACTATAAAAAGAATATTGCAGTTACTGACAGAAAGGTACCAGGATGGCATCATCGACCTTATGGCATACACAGATTCTGCATCTGAACTTCTTCACCTTAGATAGTGATCCCTAACTTGTGATTCAATAAGTTGTAATTGTAAATATTGTAAATATGAGTCATGTAAGAATGCCCAAAGCTATTTAGTTTTTATTGAAATACAAATTGTGAAAATCAGTGCTATGTAATATATAGAGTACCTTTTAATGAGTCTTCAGATATCAGACGAGTTGACTTGTCCCCCGAGTCTGATATCTGAAGATGCACGATCAAAAGGTACTCTATTTGTTTTTTGTATCATTGTTGCGGTGTTTTTCCTTTGAAGATCACTGTGTTTTTATTTTTGATACAGCATTGCTAACTGTGATCTAACAGCCGTGATTTATCTCATACGTGTGGGTGATACAGGCCGTTGGATAAACTTATGCTTTATCAGCGGGTAGATGCTTTATCAATAGCACTTCCGGTTTTTACTCGATCCCTCGCTTCAAGATTTTCTCTTTCTGAAACTTTTGTGAAAATTATTGCCCTTATAAAATGAATGAAAACGGGCAATAATATCATTAAAAGCAAGAAAAAAACTCGTATATGTCAAATAACTGTCTTATTTTATCAAGGAACCTGTATTGGCTACTTGAAGACAATGTCCCCCCCCCCTTAAATCGTTTTCGAAGAAAGTCAAGACTAGCAGTTAAGTCGTTGTTATAAGATTCCTTTATCATCTTCAATAATGCTTTCTTATATAATACTACGTATGCATACCTAGTACATGTACTAATGTAGGGGTAACTTACCATGGATCAACAATGAATCTAACGTTAGCCTACAAGTAGCCTTGCCTGGCATGTTTTGTACTGCCACCGAACAAAGAGTTAATTTTCACGATCCCATGGTCCTTACATCTTTCGGTCAGAAGTTCGGTCGATGTAAAGCTCCAGCAATTGTCACATAATATTTTCAAAGACGCAGATGGGAAAAATTTTAACTTTTGAACACGATCTACTTTCTTTCGAGGCATATAAACAATCAACGGTGCTACGTCATCAAGTTATACGTCATCAATTTAAATTGGCAATCATTCGTGTAGTTTTGCGGGGGAAGTTTCAAAGTTTTGTTAAAACGAAAGTCGTATGAGATAAATAGAACATCTATAATTGTGTGATTTGATATTGGCTTTATCCAACTCGTTGAAATGGTGTATATTCGCTCGGCAAGCCTCGCGAATATATACACCATTTCAACTCGTTGGATAAAGCCAATATCAAATCACACAATATAGATATCCTCTATCTATCAAGATAGCGCACGCCAGGGTAATGATGAAACAATTCTAATAATTGACCCATGAGTTTATGAGAGTCAAAAATATTAATTTCTATACGCGCTGTGTGAATTTCATTTTGGTTAAAAATCGACGTGCAAAATTATTTTTTTTATATTGTAGGGAAGGTATTTCTTCACTACGTTTAAATGATTTGTATTTACTTTTCCCCTAATTATTCGGTGTAAGGTCATGGGTCAATTACTAGAATTGTTTCATCATTACCCTGGCGTGCTCTATCTTGATATATCACAGTTGTTAGATCACAGTTAGCCATGATGTATCAAAAATTAAACCACAGCGATAATCAAAGGAAAAACATCGCAACAATGATACAATAAATAATAGAACTTCAAGATAAAATAATTTTAAGATTTTAATATGTTTGGTGCTTGTAAAATTATTTATTTATAAAATACGTATGCAATGCGTATTTATTCATAAAACTGCTAAATAACATTCTGTTGCTTATTAAATAATTTGAATAAAAAATCCATTTTATTTTATTCGAATTAGGGTACATATCTGAGTGTGATAATTACTTGTTGGTTTTGGCGAGTAGCCGTTCAGGGAAAAACTGCAGTGTTATGTCACTGGGTTTAGCATTGTGAGAGAAAAATACACAGAAAACCGTGCCGAAAATTTGATATGCATGATACGGATTGTCGCACAGCTAAACAGGAAGTTGACATCGGATTTGAACAGAAATTATTTCCACCACATGACATGCCTCAACAAAGAATGTACTTAAATTTCAAGCATCTGTAATGAGTCGTTGCTGAGAAAACTGCGACGAAAATTTGTTATGTATGGTATGGACAGTCACACGATAAATGGAAAGTTGACATCGGATTTGAACAAAAATGAATGATGTCATATGGCATGCCTAAGCAAAAAATGTGCTAAAAGTTCAAGCATCTGCAATGAGTAGTTGCTGAGAAAACTGTAACCAAATATTTTTTACGGACAGACACGCATGACAGTATGACCCCCTCTCCTTTGGAGCAGGGGTACAATTATTTAACTTTTAATAACTGAAGAATTTCAAAAATATTATTTTCAGACATTTAAGACTAAAAATAAACAAGAGGCCCAGGGGCCACAGCGCTCACCTGAGCACATCAGGCTTGAATTTACTCCCCCCCCCCTTCCAGGCGTTCATCATTTGAACAAACTAGAATCTACGCTACCTGAGGATGATTCCATATAAATATCACTAATCATAGCTTTTAAAGATTTTAAAAGGTTTCCCTATATATCCCTATGTAAAACTTGGGTCGGCCATTTTGGCCCCACCCTAGCCCCAGGGCCCGGGGTCATGATTTAAAAAAAATTTATTCTACACTACCTTAGGATGGCTTCCCTATCAGTTTCACTTTCCGGTCCAGTGGTAATTGAGAAGGATTTTTAAAGATTTTTCCATATATTCCTATGTAAAACTTGGGTCGGCCATTTTGGCCCCATCCTTGCCAGGGGGGTATATTTGGACAAACTTGAATCACACTACATAAGGATGATTCCACATGAGTTTATTTTCCCTGGCATAGTGGTTCTGGAGAAGAAGATTTTTAAAGATTTTCCCTATATATTCCTTTTAAAATTTGGGGTGGCCATTTTGGCCCCCCCTTGCCACGGGGGTCATGATTTGAACAAACTTGAATCTTCTTTACCAGGATGATTTCCAATGAGTTTCATCTTTCCTGGCCCAGTGGTTCTAGAAGAAGTTTTTTAAAGATTTTTTTTATATATTCCTATGTAAAACTAGGGTCACCATTTTGGCCCCATCCTTGCCACGGGGGTCATGTTTTGAACAAACTTGAATCTACACTATCTAGGAGCTTCCACATGAGTTTCATTTTCCTGGCCCAGCTGTTCGGGAAAAAGAAGTTTTTTTTTAGAAATGCCATTAATTTTTCACAAATTCATGATTTCTCCTTTGGAAAAGGGCTCCCTTATTTGAACAAACTTGAATCCCCTTTACCCCAGGATACTTTGTGCCAAGTTTGGTTGAAATTGGCCCATGGTTTCTTGAGAAAATATGAAAATGTGAAAAGTTTACGACAACGAGGACGACGACAACGACAATAGACAACGGACAAATTTTGATCAGAAAAGCTCACTTGACCCTACGGCTCTTTTGAATTGTTAGGTCATCATTATTGTATCACACTGAATTGTAAGGTCATTATGATTGTATCACACTGAATTGTTAGGCCATTATGATTGTATCACACTGAATTGTTACATCATTATGTTTGTATCACACTGAATTGTAAGGTCATTATGATTGTATCACACTGAATTGTTGGGTAATTATGATTGTATCACACTTAATTGTTACGTCATTTTGATTGTATCATACTGAATTGTTACATCATTAAAATTATATCACTCGGAATTGTTAGGCCATTATAATTTTATCACAATGAATTGTTTCGTCATTATGATTGTATAACACTGAATTGTTAATTCATTATATTGCATCACTTTTTGGTAGGCCATTAGGATTGTATCACACTGAATTGTTAAGCCATTAAAATTGTATAACACTGAATTGTTGGGCCATTATGTTTGATACATGAATTGTTTCGTCATTATGATTGTATCACAATAAATTTTTAGGTCATTATAATTGTATCACACTAAATTTGTTAAGTCATTATGATTGTATCACACTGAATTGTGAGGTCAATATGGTTGTATCATACTGAATTGGTAGGCTATTATGATTGTGTCACAGTGTTTTGTTCATCATTATGATTGTATCACACTGAATTGTTAGGTCATTAGTATTGTATCACACTGTTTTTTAGGTCATTATGATTGTATCACACGGACTTGGTACATTTTTATTATTGTAACACACGGAATTGTTAGGCCATTATGTTTATATCACAACGAATTCTTCGTCATTATGATTGTGTCACACTGAATTGTAAGGTCATTATGATTGTATCACACTGAATTGTTAGGTCATTATGATTGTATCACACGGAATTGTTACATCATTAAAATTGTATCACTGGAATTGTTGCCCTAACGTTTTTCACACTGAATTGTTACGTCATTATGATTGTATCACACTGAATTGTAAGGACATTATGATTGTATCACACTGAATTGTTAGGTCATTATAATTGTATCACACTGAATTGTTAGGTCATTATGATTGTATCACACTGAATTGTTAGGTCATTATGATTGTATCACACTAATTGTT
Source organism: Saccostrea cuccullata (assembly GCF_032062105.1). NCBI lineage: Eukaryota > Metazoa > Mollusca > Bivalvia > Ostreida > Ostreidae > Saccostrea > Saccostrea cuccullata. The sequence goes on from NW_026919500.1 coordinate 8,103, forward strand.
AGGCCATTAGGATTGTATCACACTGAATTTTAAGATCATTATGATTGTATCACACTGAATTGTTAGGCCATTATGATTGTATCACACTTAATTGTTACGTCTTTATGATTGTATCACACTAAATTTGTTAAGTCATTATATTGTATCACACTGAATTGTTAGGTCATTTGATTATATCACACTGATTTGTTAGGTCATTATGATTGTTTCACACTGAATTGTTAGGCCATTATCTATCACATAGTTGTTTGGCCATTATGATTGTATAAAACTAATTGTTAGGTCATTTATTTAGTATCACACTGAATTGTTAGGTCATTATGACAGTCTCACAATGAATTGTTAGGTCATATGATTGTATCACACTGAATTGTTAGGCCATTATGATTGTATCACACTGAGTTGTTACGTCATTAGGATTGTATCACACTGAATTGTTAGGTCATTATAATTGTATCACACTGATTTGTTAGGTCATCATGATTGTATCACACGGAATTGTAAGGTCATGATGATTGTATCACAATGAATTGTTAGGTCATATGATTGTATCAAACTAAATAGTTGGGTCATTATGATTGTATCACACTAAATTGTTATGTCTTTAGATTGTATTACACTGAATTTTACATCATTAAAATTGTATCACTCGGAATTTTTGGGGCAAAAAATTTTATCACACTGAATTTTTTCGTCATTATAATTGTATCACTCTGAATTTTTAGGTTTTTATGATTGTATCACACTGAATTGTAACGTCATTATGATTGTATCACACTGAATTGTTAGGCCATTGGGATTGAATCACACTAAATTGTTAGGCCATTATGATTGTATCAAACTGAATTATTTTGTCATTATGATTGTATCACAATGAATTTTTAGGTCATTATCATTATATCACAGGGAATTGTTACATCATTAAAATTGTATCACTCGGAATTGTTAGGCAATAATAATTTTATCACACTGAATTCTTTCGTATTATAATTGTACCACACTGAATTGTTACGTCATTATGATTGTATCACACTGAATTGTTACGTCATTATGATTGTAGCATATTGAATTGTTACGTCATTAGATTGTATCACACTGAATTGTAAGGTCATTATGATTGTATCACACTGAATTGTTAGGTCATTATGATTGTATCACACTGAATTGTTAGGCCATTATGATTGTATCACACTGAATTATTACGTCATTATGATTGTATCACAATGAATTTTTAGGTCATTACGATTATATCACACGGAATTGTTACATATTAAACTTGTATCAGTCGGAATTGTTAGGCAATAATGACTATATCACACGGAATTGTTACATCATTAAAATTGTATCAGTCGGAATTGTTAGGCCATAATGACTTTATCACACTGAATTGTTACGTCATTATGATTGTATCGCACTGAATTGTTACGTCATTATGATTGTATTATACGATATTGTTAGGACATTATGATTGTATCACACTGAATTGTTACGTCATTATGAGTATCACACTGAATTGTTAGGCCATAATGATTGTATCACACTGAATTGTTAGGCCATTAGGATTGTATCACAATGAATTGTAAGGCCATTACGATTGTATCACACTGAATTCTTAGCTCATTATGATTGTATCGCACTGAATTGTTAGGGCATTATGATTGTATCACACTGAATTGTGGGAAAATTTAGGATTGTTTCGATAAATTGATAGGCCATCATAATTTTATCACACTGAATTGTTAGGCCATTATGATTGTATCACACTGAATTGTTAGGCCATTATGATTGTTTCACACTGAATTGTTAGGCCATTATCTATCACACTGAGTTGTTTGGCCATTATGATTGTATCAAACTGAATTGTTAGGTCATTTACTTAGTATCACACTGAATTGTTAGGTCATTATGACAGTCTCACAATGAATTGTTAGGTCATTATGATTGTATCACACTGAATTGTTAGGCCATTTGATTGTATCACACCGAATTGTTACGTCATTAGGATTGTATCACACTGAATTGTTAAGTCATTAGGATTGTATCACACTGAATTGTTAAAATATTAGGATTGTATCACACTGAATTGTTAGGTCTTTATGATTGTATCACACGGAATTGGTACATTATTATGATTGTATCACATGGAATTGTTAGGCCATTATATTTATCAAACAAATGTTACGTCATTATGATTGTATCACACTGTTTTGTTAGGTCATCATGATTGTATTACACGGAATTGTAAGGTCATGATGATTGTATCACATTGAATTGTTAGGCCATAGATTGTACCCCTGATTCGTTAGGTCATTATGATTGTATCAAACTAATTAGTTGGGTCATTATGATTGTATCACACAAATTGTTATGTCATTATTTTGTATCACACTGAATTGTTACATCATTAAAATTATATCACTCGGAATTGTTGGGCAATAATAATTTTATCACACTGAATTCTTTCGTCATTATAATTGTATCACTCTAATTTTTAGGTTTTTAGATTGTATCACACTGAATTTTTTTTTTTTAAGTTGTATCACACTGATTTTGATCATTTTGATTGTATCACTCTGAATTGTAAGGCCATTATGATTGTATCACACTGAATTATTAGGCCATTATGATTCTATCACACTGAGTTGTTTACGCCATTATGATTGTATCACTGAATTGTTAGGTCATTATGTTTGTGTCACACTGAATTATTAGATCATTAGGATTGTATCACACTGATTTGCTACGTCATTATATTGTATCACACTGAATTGTTAGGCCATAATGATTTTATCACACTGAATTGTTAGGTCATTAAGATTGTATCAACTAAATTCTAAGGTCATTAGGATTGTATCACACTGAATTGTTAGGTCATTATGATTGTATCACACTGAATTGTTAGGGCATTATGATTTTATCACACTGAATTGTTAGGCCATTATGATTGTATCACACTAATTGTTAGGTCATTAAGATTGTATCACACTGAAATTTAGGCCTTTATGATTGTATCACACTGAATTGTTAGGGTTATTATGATTGTATCATACTGAATTGTTAGGTTATTATGATTATTTCACACTGAATTGTTAGGCAATTACAATTGTATCACACTGAATTGTTAGACCATTATGATTGTATCACACTAATTGTTAGGCCATTATGATTGTATCACACTGAATTGTTAGGTTTTTATGGTATCATACTATTTGTTAGGCCATTTTGATTGTATCACACTGAATTGTTAGGTCATTATGATTGTATCACACTGAATTTTTAGGCCATTACAATTGTATCACACTGAATTGTTAGACTATTATGATTGTATCACACTGAATTGTTAGACAATAATGATTGTATAACACTGAATTGTTAAGTCATTATGGTATCACACTGAATTGTTAGACCATTATGATTGTATCACACTGAATTGTTAGGTCATTATGATTGTATCAAACTGAATTGTTAGGCTTTTATGATTGTATCACACTGAATTGTTAGGTCATTATGATTAAATCACACTAAATTATCTATGTTTTTTTTTCTGTTTGCTAGATCATAACAAGGAGCACACGGTAGGAGTGACCGTTGGATGAAAAAACGTGACGTCATGCCTACTTGTTACCAATATGTCTTGCAGTTTGTACCAATATGTTTGTTTCTTTGTTTCTATGTGCAGATTGAGCATTATTTCTACAAGCCCAAAGACCACATGCCTTTTAAGTTAAAATAACAGTGTGCGATTCATGTGCAGCATTAACTAATCACCATTTTAGTTTAAACTTTATGACATTGAAATTAGACATATATATACACAGTAGATAATACAAACAGGGTTCGAAAACAAGTTTTAAATTTTTATCTAGATAAGTGCATATAAAAAACATCAAGTATGTATCTAATAAATTTTATTGTGGCGAAAATTGGGAGGCTGTGTATCCAGAAAAACAAATTATGAAAAGCTATTGGTGTCCCTGGCAACACAACAAAGCAAATATTACACATTAAATATTCAAACCAGGTTAAATTCAAAGGTTTAAGTTCACAAGCACTATATCAGAAGGTGGTAAAAGCCTTGACCCTGGGAGGTGCAGATATTTATATTTCATTATATTTAAGCACTTATTTATGTATATCTAAATCCAAAGTTTACTTTTCAACTTTCATGACTTACATGACTGCATATAAGGATAGTTACTTAGTGCCGCTCGTTAACGCACATCTCAGCTGGAAAGAAAGGAAGCCGTACCAGATACTATAAATCCACATTATTGTTCAATGTTTGCAGTTAAGGAAAATTATTGGCTCCTGGAAATGGTGCATGACTTGCTCTTGGAATGAATCACTCCTTATAAATGGCTGTTCTTCGCATCACTTTCACATTATAAATGTCTTGGAAGTCCAGAATGCTGTGAGTCCATAAAGATACGTGTGGTTAATCCCCCTGGCAATGGCTGTTCCCCATGATCCTGGTTTCATCTCGTAAATCCTGTCATGATGAGCGTATATTTACTGTACATAAGTCTTTGTCCGAAAGCATAAAAAAAACCAAAAAAACAGTATCTATTCTAAATGGGTGAGGTGGGTGGTTTTTATAAAATTTAAAAAAACACAATAACAAGCTGGAAAATTTTTCCGACCCCGATGATGCTGGGAAAATTGAAAAAACGAAGTTGAAACCAAAGCGACCTCAGGTGTTTTTTTTTTTTTTAAAAGGGGGGATAATGAACTAAAATATTTGACAAAACATAATCACTAGGAATAAGTACTGAGATTTAGGTAAAGCATTCAAATATGTACTTACTTTATAAAAGCAGCTAATTCACAATGAATTAGTTTGAATAGTATTTATCCGTTTCCTTTAAATAAATCACCAAAATTTGGGGCTCATTATGGGGTCGGAAGCAAATTAATGTTAGGGGGGGGTAATAGAAAGTGTGTGTATGTGAGGGGATCAACAAATAAAGGTAAATCCAAATTACCACTGCTTTTTTGGGGCCCCCTTCCTTGGTATCGACTCCTATGTCATTTTAACAACAATTACATTCTTTAATTTGAACATCTATCGTATGTACTATTCATTTTTTAAAAAAAATTTTAATGCGCTTAAAAGCATTCTTATAAAATTCTCTTATAATTGTATTTAACAAATTACGTCTCCTAAGATTCAAAAGTAAGTAAACCAATGATGATATATTGTGTTACATTAACATTTAGAGGCGATGTATCAAAGCTGAAATCAATCAATAAATTCTTAAAAATGTCTTAGAGTCAGATATTTTCTCTTTGAATTTTACAAAATTCCTTATTTCTAATTTCATTAGTTTGAGTTGATAGCTAATAAAAACACTGTACAATATCATAACATAACAGGCAATAACTAAATTAAAAATAGAACACCTTTCATTGTTAAATTTTAAATTGAAATTTCAAAATAAACGTTTTTGACAATTCATGAGAATTCATATGAACTTCAATAAAATCGATACTTAAACAAAAATGAAAACTAGAATACGTAACAGTTAGCCAATCACTTTTCAGACTTTGATTATGGTACGATATATATATATATATATATATATATATATATATATATATATATATATATATATATATATATATATGAAATATTGCTTAGGGAGACCACGGAAGATATATTATCTGGCTTAGGGAGACCGCTGGATTAAGGCGACCTTTTTTGGTCTCCCCAATATTTTGACCTCATGAGTATTGCAAATGTCGTGTTTTTGGAAAATAAACAGTCTTCCATTGGATAAAAGTGATGTTTTTGTCTGCGATTTAACATTAAAAAGTTGTCAAATTTCTATCATATTACCTGAAAAAGAAAAGAATGTTTTACCTGTGTATAATTTTAAAGGATATTTTTTCAGCATTGTGGAGACCACGGAAAACGTGCAATTTAACAAAAAATCTTGCATATGTAATTTTTTCCGCGTTTAATTTGTTCAAATGAGTGTTTCGTCGACTTATTTTTCCATTTTTATGTTAAAAAACTAAAGAGGAAAAATGTTCTAAATTTATGCATCAAGTTCTGAATACCTAGCAAGTGCTTTCCGTCATTTGTTCCGAATACCATCGGGATGCCTCTTCAGTTTTCAGAAAATGACCTTTCAACACCGTGAATGTTGAGAAAGAGTTGTATTGCGGTGAGTAACTTATATAATATAGTAATATATTTTTTTTCAATACACAAGGCAAGCATTGATCTTTTTTTTTGGGGGGGGGGGGGGGGGTGTGTGTAGTAATTTTACTTCGAAGAGGGAAAGATTATAAATACGTATTTGAACCTGAAGGAAATTCGAAATAAAGTTGATATCAGTATATTCTTTTACACAAGTCCACAAACAAAATTTAAAGACAAAGCCGAATAAAGAAAAAGTAGTATCGCAAGCTGAAGCACCTATTCAAGCTATATGCTTGGGTCCCCTCAGAAATAACGTTTACCTCTTAGTCTTATGATCATTTCTTTCTTTTGCCTTATGATCTTTTTTCATTTGCTTAACACCAATTTTTTGTTGGTAGCCTCGCCCAACCTGAATCTGATAGGGTGTTTTGGTTGTACTACCCCCCCCCCCCTTTTCAATTACCTTACCCCTACACTGTACATGAAAACTTTAAAGTTTGTAGGCCCTATTTCAAGCCTTGAAAAAAAATGAATTTCCAACAGCAACACCTTGAATCAAGGTGTTGCTGTTGGAAATTCATTTTTTTCATAACATAATTTATTTTGTATTTCTATTAATCAACAATTCATTTTCGCAGTCTATTACCTGTAGTTCCCTGCATTATTTTCAGCAATATTCGGTGACAGAAGTAAAACAATCGTTTGAGATTTAAACCCCCCCCCTATCCCCAAACAAATGAAACTGAAAAATGTTTGGTTGTTTTAACCCCACTTTTAACTGAAATATCATTTTTTTTATATTATAAATAATTTCGTTTATAATTTTATAACTTTATTTCGTATATTTCCTTTTAAAATTAAGTCAACAATTATGTGCACGAGTTAATAAACTAGCCTAGTTCCCTGCATTTTCAGGTGGCAGAGGATAGTTTCGAATAAAGTACCGGTCAAAAAATAGAAAAAATAGAGAAACCTGAGGTTTGAATGCATATTATAGGTAATTTTATAGCTAGAATATTTTATGGGTGCATTTGGAGGGACTTGGTGGCCTTGTATATTTTATTGAAATATGACACTTTAGTGTCACTACTACTGTATATGGGATATGGACTAGAAATACGAAACTATGCTCAAAACTCGCTCTACCGGTATTTCACCAGAAAAGCGGGGTGGGTTCACAGGATGAATTGTAGCTTGAAAACGAGGTGGTTGAGCCATTATCTCTTGCTGTTCATTGGTAAGTACAAATGTTATTCTGCAATTTGTGTGGTAGCTTAGGTCAGGCGCACGGGCCTGGAAGCAGATGCGGCTGCGGCGAAATAGTGAAAATAGGCTTGATTCATATGAAATTTTGAGATTGTTCCTGCGCCATCTTTAGGGTTCATTCTGTAAGTTGTACA
>NW_026919501.1:0-15593 GCF_032062105.1 Saccostrea cuccullata
CATTTTCTAGAGTTAAATTACATTGCCAAATACCAATATTACGAAAACCCGATTTCTAAAATTAACGTCATCTTGTCTACTATGACGTCATAATGCAACACTGATTTAGCCAAGGTAGAATATTTTGTATGCTTCCTTACACCCCCCCCCCTGCGTAATGATACAGAGCTTATTATACATTCGAACTTCCGTGTCGGCACTGTGTCTACAATTTTTGAAAATATAGGCGCGTTCGTTTTTACACATATGGTGAACTCATAGGTAAGATTAAATATACATCTCTATTTGGATTGAATTAATAATCATTAGCGTAAATCAAACTTGAAAGATGCATTTCATGAAGCAAGCTGTGTCACTGAGAGGGTGGAAATTTAATTGATGGGAACATTCGCTATTTTCCAGATTCATTCGATTAATATATTAAATCTAAATAAAATCATAATAAACTAGTGCTAATTGTAACGGGAACCGTTACAGATGTTCCCCAAACGCTCCCCAACTCCCTTCTCCAGCCATATTCCCTATAAGTTTCATTAAGGAAGGCAAACTCTATGCATTTAAGACGTAAACAACGTTTTCCCAAAAGTATACCAAGTATTTCAAATTTAAGCAATGCAGGCGTGCGCATGTGATTGCATGAGCGTAATGACGATATCATCTTGTCTACACTACCGTATTTTATTCATTTGCACGTGCACGCACGTGCATGATGACCATACCTTCTTGTAGGAGTCCATTATGTATGTCTATGTTCTTAATCCCATCCTGTTTGGTTGAAAAACAAGGGAGTTTAAATAGCCATTTAAAGTTTAAGCCAATCAGATTGCAGCGCACGTGCATGCGCGTATTTTCATGACAATTATTATATATCATATTGTAGGATATCTTAAAGTATGCTTATGTTTTAAATTTCAAAGCATTTTGTAAAAAAACAGAAAAAATATTGAGATTTTTGTTTCAGCCAATCAGAGCAAAGCGCACGTGCACGCACATGCATGCATGCGAATGGTGACCATACCATCCTGTAGGAGTACTTTATGTCTATCTATGTTGTAAATCCCATGCTGTTTGTTTGAAAAGCAAGGGAGTTATACTCATTTAAATTTTCAGCCAATCAGATTGCAGCGAACGCGCATGCGCGTGATTTCATGAAAAATTTTATATATCCTATTGTAGTACATCCTAATGCATGTCTATGTTATAATTTTCAAAGCATTTCATCAGAAAACAAAAAAGATATTGAGATTTCTGTTTCAGCCAATCAGAGCAAAGCGCACGTGCATGCGCGTGAGTTCATGCAAATTTGACCATGTCCTCTTATCTATACAACTTATATATCTTTATATAATGAGTTTCAAAACATTTTATCAAAAAATATAAAAGTAACAACCATATTAAATATATCAGTCATTTTACTCATTGCACGCGCCCGCACGTGCATGCGAATGCGCGCAAAATGACCTTCGTTCGGCACATCTACACAACATGCCTACTAACCCTAAAAAGGTTTTAACTTAGTTTGGTGAACAGTTTCTGAGAACACTTCCGGACAAAAAAGTACCGGAGAAGAAATAAGAAGAAAAAAGAGTAATAATAACAAGAAACAGAGTAAAAAATATATGTTCCCCAACTTCGTTTGGGGAAAATAATTTGAGGTAGGGTCAAGGTCAAAGGTCAAAGTCATTTTAAGCCCCCCCCCAAAAAAAAAACGTATATAAGCAATTTTGATACTTTCCCACTGACCTTGACCTTTGACCTTGACCTAATCTTCAAGGTCAAAGGTCGAAAGATCTCATGCATTGTCCACATGTCTTAACGACTTGTCATTAAGAAGTTTTCAGTTCTTCATAATCATGAGAAACTGTCAGTGTCAATAACTGCTTAAAATGGTTTACGAATTCTTTTGCATTAAAAAAATGAGAAGTGTACTAGATTAGTCGCACACATTGTTGAAGGTTTTGTACCTTGAAGGTTTACAGTTTCGGAGGAGTAGCGATAACAAGGTTTTACACTGAAAGGGGCACTAACTTTTAGAGGAATCAATCTTAGGGGCACAAGCATGAAATCTCTGAAATGGTTTTAAGAGTACATACTAAAGATGCAAAGATGTGTAGAATTTGATGAAGAACAAAACAGCTATAAAAATGCTTAATTTTTCATATTTTGAATGACCTTGACCTTTGACCTTGACCTAGAGTTTAAGGTCAAAGCTCAATGAATCTTTTGCAGTTGGTCTCATGTCTCTTTGACTTGTCATTTAAGAAAAGATCTTGATATTCATAAACATCGCAAACATTCAAGGGCAATAATTCATTACAGGAGTTTACGAATTCTTTCGAAAAGACAGATTAAAGCATCTACTGCATAAGTCGTAGACATTAGTTAATGTTTTGTAACTCTACGTTGTACGGCTTAGGAGAAGTAGCGATAACAAACATTTATTGCGAAAGGGGTCTTAACTCCTTGAGGGGTTAGAATTCATATACGCAGGGTCAACTGCAAAAATCATTTACAAAGTTCATTCTTATGGTCTATAAATCTTTTCGATAAATCTTGAAACTCAAAAACACGCGGCAGAAAAATGATAATTATAACTAGGAGACTTATTGTTCACAGAACAATAAGAGGTCTTTCCACCTTCTTTGAATTTCAATTTTGTTTTATATCTGACTCCTTAAAATTATAATTTCCATGAGAAAACAAACTTGTCTTAAAAGGATAAAGTAAAAAAATGAAAACTTAAAAAAAAAAAAATTAAATGACCTTGCCCTTTAACCTTGAAAAAATATTCAAGGTCAAAGGTCAAGGGTCACAATGCAATTGACTCCATGCCTCTACGACTTATAACTTTTCAAGTTATAAGGTTTAAAAGTGAGTACAAAGACGTTAAAGGGCAATAATTCATATAAGGGGTCATCAGATCATTTCGCACTTTACAGTGAATTTAGGCCCGAAGACCCTCAAGACATTAGTGAAGATTTGGTGTCTCTATGGTCTATGATTTCGGAGGAGTAGCGTTAACAAGGTTTTTCGCACAAGGGGTAATAACTTTTAAAAGGGTCAATCTTAGGGGGACAAGAATGAAGTCTTCGAAAGAGTATTAAAAGTGTATATCATAGACATAAGATAGATAGTATATGTTTAAGGATATAAGAGCTATTAAAAGAAATGTATTCCTCATATTTGGAATGACCTTGACCTTTGACTTTGAAATGAATTTGAAGGTCAAAGGTCAATGAAACTTATGCAGTTGGTTTCATGTCTCTACGACTTCTCGTTTTGAAAATTTTTTGTTTTTTATAGAATTTATAAACTTTCAGGGGTAGTTACTCATTGAAGGGGTCAACGAAAACTTTTGCAATGACAGATTAGAAAGTCTCCTAAATTAGTTGAAGACATTAGTGAAGGTTCTGCATCTCTGTGATTTACGGTTTTAGGGGAATAGCGATAAAAAGCTTTACAGTGAAAAGGGCAATAACTGGATAAGGTATCAAAGTTCTAACATAGGGTTTCGTTAGAAAGTAAGAAGTTAGGTGTCTCTATGGTCTATGGTTTTGGAGGAGAAGCGATAATAAAGTTTTTCGCACAAGGGACAATAACTTTTAAAAGTGTTAATATTAGGGAACAAGAATGAAATCTTCGAAAGAGTATCAAAAGTGCATATCACAGACAGAAGTTAGATAGTATATGTTTAAGGATATAAGAGCTATTAAAAGAAATTTTTTCCTCATATTTGGAATGACATTGACCTTTGACTTTGAAATGAATTTGAAGGTCAAAGGTCAATGAAACTTATGCAGTTGGTTTCATGTCTCTACGACTTCTCGTTTCGAATTTTTTTTGTTTTTTATAGAATTTATAAACTTTCAGGAGGAGTTACTCATTGAAGGGGTCAACAAAAACTTTTGCAATGAACAGATTGAAAAGTCTCCTAAATTAGTTGAAGACATTAGTGAAGGTTCTGCATCTCTGCGATTTACGGTTTTAGGGGGATAGCGATAAAAAGCTTTACAGTGAAAAGGGCAATAACTGGATAAGGTGTCAAAGTTCTAACATAGGGTTTCGTTAGAAAGTTAGAAGTTAGGTGTCTCTATGGTCTATGGTTTTGGAGGAGTAGCCATAATAAAGTTTTTTGCACAAGGGGCAATAACTTTTAAATGCGTCAATCTTAAGGAACAAGAATGAAATCTTCGAAAGAGCATTAAAGTGCATATAACGGACAGAAGATAGATAGTATATGTTTAAGGAAATAAGAGTTACTAAAAGAAATGTATTCCTCATATTTGGAATGACCTTGACCTTTGACCTTGAAATGAATTTAAAGGTCAAGGGTCAATGAAACTTATGCAGTTGGTTTCATGTCTCTACGATTTCTCGTTTTAGAAATTTTCAGTTCTTTATATAATTTATCAACTTTAAGGGGCAGTTATTCATTAAAGGGGTCGAAGAAAACTTTTGCAATGAATAGATTGAAAAGTCTCCAAAAGAACTGGGTACGGTATGCATTGCGAGGCGGCCCTTTCTCTAAATCTGGTTGAAGTTTTTTACAAACAAGCTCACGATGTGTCCTTTCAAAATCAGTTCATTATTTGGAATTATCTCTTACCGTTTCTTCCGCCAGAGGTTTGGTAAAATGGTGCATTTTCTTCAATAATTACAACTTTTGACGTAGCGACGTCATCACGACGTTACTGATTTTAACATTACGTTAAATGAAATCTGTGAATTCTCTTAACCCAAAACTATTTACTTAATCCTGCCAATATTCCCTAAACCATTTTGAAGTATCTTTCAATTCATATATCGTTGATAGTTTGAAATAGTTTAATAAATATTTTCAGAAATATATAATTTTTTAACATACGATTGAATCAAACACGCTAGTCTACGTAATAGTTAGATCATATTAAGTAAAATTTTAGTGGTTAAGAAGGGGCGGAGGGAGCGAAGCGACCGAGCCCCCTTCTTAACGACTAAAATTTTACTTAATATGATCTAACTTACTTAGAACCTATAGCCCTTTGTCATTGGCTAATTAGTCAGCCCATAAACATACTGCATAGACATGAAATCTTAGCAATGAAGTGATCAACTTAATAGAAAATTTAGCAGATGCTGATTGGAGGAAAAAGCGGATTAGGTTCTAAGAAACTTTATTCATCCAGAAGAAATGATGTGGGTACCTAAAAATCGAACATTGTTTATGAAGTTGGAATTTTTTTTTTTTTTTTTTTTGGGGGGGGGGGCAATGAAAAAGCAACAAATAATCTTATCTGTTAAATGAGTACACATTATCTTATTTTCTTCTCCAATTATAATTATTCACACTTCAATAATAATCTTTCCAGGCAATGTATAATTGTAGGACACAATTAAGATAATGTGTACACATTTAACAGAGAAGATTATAATTGTTGCAGGAAAATAATAATAATGTTGTAAAAAGCAAGTTTGGATGACATAATTATTTTTGATATAATTATATAGGAAAATATAATAATTTTGTGGGGATACCCTACGGCTTTCCATAGGACTGTCTCTAGTTTGAAATTAAATTCTTGATATTAACTTGTTCTTTGGTAGTCATAATTGTACATCTTTATAATCAGTAACCCCCCCCCCCCCCCAAACACACACACACTTCTATATATTTTTCTATTTAAACGAAGCAAAATACAAATAATCGAAATGCAGAATAACAAAACACTTCATCTAAAAATATCAAAACTTAGTTCAAGTCCCTTTTCGTTATTAACCTTTTTATAAGTTACATATTGAGACACTTTTGCAGTCACATGTACGTTATTAATATACGGAAACTAATGTAATTTTGTGTTTCATGGGTACCGTCACTACGGTTGCATTTTTTTTACGGAGTTAGGTTTGTCATTCCCGGATTACCATTAGAAAGCGAGACTGGGTTTCTAACAAAATTTTTTTTCTTGAAAGTTATTTTAATATAAAATTCTTTTAAAATATACCTCACAAACGGCTGACATGTATAACGTCATTTACGTGATTATACATCTACTGAGACAAAAACTGCTAAAACATAGACATTATTGATATTGATTATGCTTAACAATACTTCCGAAATTTTAATGTTTATAGATATTTGATAGATTTCAGTGACAATTCTAATTTCAATTCCAATCCTGTCGCACTTCCTTTGGAAACAAGAACTTTTTGGGGCTTTGGCAATGTTTAACGTCATTTGTTCTTGTAGTAATGATAAAATACTTTTCATATTTTTTCGGAACGAATAATCATCACAGACGCATAGACCTAAATCGCTTTAGGTCTATGACAGACGGAAGTTGACATCTTTAGAATTCAGATCTGATGTGCACCGTTTTCACTAAGGTGGTACTGGACTGGACACCCCTCCCCACCTTCCCAGCCCTGATGAATGTCATATGTTTCAATATTCATATCCTATGACACTTAATGTATTATTTCATGGATAATTTGGTTGAAATTTTTTTTAAATCTTAACAATATTATGTCTGATACATTTGTTTCAACACAGGTAATTTTCAAAAAGCAATTTAATGTCTTATAAATGACTTAATTAATTTCTGAAAAAGTCCTAATCGAGCTAAATACATCGATTGTATGCAGCGGAAGTCGAAAAGCATTTTTATTGTCAAAAAATTATGCAATTGATTTTATTTCTTAATTTTACAGCGGATTCATATATGTTTAAATTGCCTTCACTTGTCTGTGTAAAGAAAAATTTAATTAGGAAATGTTAATCTTTATTCAGACACAAATAAATAGTTGATTGCATCATGTTTCATTTAAAATTACATCGAATTTACCGAAAACACTCACAACTGTAGCCATACAAATTTTTTTTTTCAAAATGATATTATTTCATTATCTAAATTCCTTGTAAATTTCAGTTGCGGATCAAGGAATTTAATAGCTGGGGAGGGATGGAATTGAGGACAGGGTGTCTGGAGCTGCGTTAAAGTCCCATGGGGGTTGGGGGCACATTCCTGGTATCATATTCAGTGGCGTATATTCCATGTGGGCAAAAAGGCTGTAGCCTACTCATCATTTTCTCGAGAATAAACTTTTGGTTGAATAAAGGGGTGGGGATTTGATAATAAATCGTACCTATTGATTCATTTTTTGGGAAATGAAAAAAAAAATTCTTAGCAATCCACGCTTTTACATACCTATCCTATTATGTTTACTGTCTTGCTTTATATTTAAGGCCAAAACTCTTGGCCTTAGCTTGACATTTTTTAATCCAAAGTTCAAGTGTTATTTATATCAATTCTGTATCAGAAAATTTAATCAAAAACAACAGGATCCCATAATATGTGCAAGAAACAAAAGTGGTAACTTGCATTTATTTATATTTGTTAGTAGGAAATTCAACATTTTGATCAAATTTTGATTATTGAGTAAGGAAGTTTCCATATTTTCTAAGTAAAAGGATAAGTTTTTCAGTTTTGTTATGTGGTCTTCACATCACGAAATAAACTGTGATATATGTACAATATTATTTTACTGGTCAAATTAAAATTGTAGGTATCTTAGTTTGAAAAAACGCCCCCTTTGAACATCTCCCATACCTATCGAAAGGAAACTCCTTGTCTACCCATACTTTGCACCTCATGTTATATATGTGACTTAATTCACACAAGCCTACACATTATCAGAAAGTAATATACGCCAGTGAATATTATTATTTTATTATGGAAGACTGAAGAATTTGGTAGCCGGCTCATTGTGACGTCATGTTTTTAAAGTATTGTGTCATTAATTTCCATGCAATGTCCCTTGTTAAATTTTACGAAGAAAAGTTTATGTGGTTTTCATAACATTCAGATACAGATTTAAACAATAAATTTCAGTAAAAGTATAGATTACAGAATAACACATTCAGATTCAGACTTCAACATTTAATTTCTTTAAAAGTATAGATTTTAATGAGGGGGACAAGTATATAAGCAATTTTGATACTTTCCCAATGACCTTGACCTTTGACCTTGACCTAATTTTCAAGGTCAAAGGTCGAAAGATCTCATGCATTGTCCACATGTCTTTACGACTTGTCAACTGAAAACTTTTTCGTAAACATGAGAAACTGTCAGTGTCAATAACTGCTTAAAATGGTTTACGAATTCTTTTGCATTAAAAAAATGAGAAGTGTACTAGATTAGTCGCACACATTGTTGAAGGTTTTGTACCTTGAAGGTTTACAGTTTCGGAGGAGTAGCGATAACAAGGTTTTACACTGAAAGGGGCACTAACTTTTAGAGGAATCAATCTTAGGGGGACAAGCATGAAATCTCTGAAATGGTTTTAAGAGTACATACTAAAGATGCAAAGATGTGTAGAATTTGATGAAGAACAAAAAAGCTATAAAAATGCTTAATTTTTCATATTTTGAATGACCTTGACCTTTGACCTTGACCTAGAGTTTAAGGTCAAAGCTCAATGAATCTTTTGCATTTGGTCTCATGTCTCTATGACTTGTCATTTAAGAAAAGATCTTGATATTCATAAACATCGCAAACATTCAGGGGATATAATTCATTACAGGAGTTTACGAATTCTTTCAAAAAGACAGATTAAAGCATCTACTGAATAAGTCGTAGACATTAGTTAAGGTTTTTTAACTCTACGTTGTACGGTTTAGGAGAAGTAGCGATAACAAACATTTATTGCGAAAGGGGTCGTAACTCCTTCAGAATTCATATACGCAGGGTCAACTGCGAAAATCATTTACAAAGTTCATTCTTATGGTCTATAAATCTTTTCGATAAATCTTGAAACTCAAAAACACGCTGCAGAAAAATAATAATAATAACTAGGAGACTTATTAATCAAAGAACAATTAGAGGTCTTTCCACCTTCTTTGAATTTCAACTTTGTTTTACATCTGACTCCTTAAAATTATAATTTCCATGAGAAAACAAAATTGTCTCAAAAGGATAAAGTAAAAAAAATGAAAACTTAAAAAAAAAATAAATGACCTTGACCTTTAACCTTGGAAAATATTCAAGGTCAAAGGTCAAGGGTCAAGGGTCACAATGCAATTGACCCCATGCCTCTACGACTTATACTTTTCAAGTTATAAGGTTTAATAGTAAGTACAAAGACGTTAAAGGGCAATAACTCATATAACGGGTCATCAGATCCTTTCGCTTTTGTACAATGAAGTTAGGCCTGAAGACCCTTAAGACATTAGTGAAGATTTGGTGTCTCTACGGTCTATGGTTTCCGAGGAGTAGCGATAACAAGGTTTTTCGCACAAGGGGCAATAACTTTTAAAAGTGTCAATCTTAGGTCGAAAGAGTATTAAAAGTGCATATCACAGACAGAAGATAGATAGTATATGTTTAAGGATATAAGAGCTATTAAAAGAAATGTATTCCTCATATTGGGAATGACATTGACCTTTGACCTTGAAATGAATTTGAAGGTCAAAGGTCAATGAAACTTATGCAGTTGGTTTCATGTCTCTAAGGCTTCTCGTTTTGAAAATTTTTTGTTTTTTATAGAATTTATAAACTTCTAGGGGCAGTTACTCATTGAAGGGGTGAACAGATTGAAAAGTCTCCTAAATTAGTTGAAGACATTAGTGAAGGTTCTGCATCTCTGCGATTTACGGTTTCGGAGGAGTAGCGATAAAAAGCTTTACAGTGAAAAGGGCAATAACTGGCTAAGGTGTCAAAGTTCTAACATAGGGTTACCTCCTTTGTCTGTATACCCGGTATTCATCCATGCGCGGATCTAAATGAAGAGACTAGGATTTGCGGAGTTTTAAATCCCAATACTAAACTAAATAAAAGTGACCTTGGATCCCTCCTAGATGACACTAAAACCCTGGAATCTGTGTTGAGTTTGTATAAAAGTAATGGTTTTACATGTATGGGAAACACAATCATCCTCGCAAACCACGCCCATACTCTTCCATTCTGGAGGAAAGAGCTGTATGCGGACTCTAGACCGTGTCTTGAGACGATGGGGGAAACAATCCGAAACATGGGAAATGAGTTAATGTGTTTTTTATTTGTTTATTTGGGGGTTTTGTTGTTGATTTGTTTTGTTTGTTTGCTTTTTTCATGAGAAAAAATTTCAGGATTGTATATTTTTTTGACTGGAAAAAATTCTGGATCCGGGCCTGTTCATCTGATGGCGTTTAAAAGAGGTTTAAATAAAGTGGTGATAGATTTGGAATTTAATTTACAGTTTATCAAAACAAGTGCCTTCAAACGTCTTTGACTATGAATCTCGAATGAATTTCCAGTATGCATAGCAATGTACACTACCCTAGAGCTTCAACCGAAGGAGTAACACCTGACGATAAAAAACGTGTGAAGGTACGTCGGAAAAATTATATCCTTCCAGATGTACATTGAGTCCGAGGGATAATTTTAAAAATAATGTCCATGCAATTCCGCATGATAGGCAACAAATACATTTATTTCCTATCTAGCATGAAACACGAGCTTTGATTGGTTACCAAGTCGGGTGTAAATATCCGTTCATCCGACATGAGCCGGGTGTAAATAAAACGTGACGTCACAATGCATACATTCTCTATGATAAAAACCAAATAACGTGACGTCATGATGCATATTGTAGTGCGTAGTTATCTAATCGATAGATTGAGACACACTTTGATGTTTACAAAGCATTTTATGGGTACAAAGACAATAAATTGGTTATCCAGGTCCAATCAAGGGTGTACGGGGATTTACCCCGGGTTGTATTCCTTCGGCCTCAGGGTGTATAAAATAAAACCTGAGGTAAATCCCCGTACACCCTTGATTAAACCTGGATAACTAATAGTATATACGCATGGTAATGTTAATTATACGCATGGCCCTTGTGTTTTGAATGGTCACACAAGTAGCAACGGCTATTAAAACAGCCCTCTGTTGCCTTTACTATAATTTCAACTCCCCACCCCCGAAAAACAATAAATACATAAATAAATAAACACTCAATATTCACTTTTTCGTGACTTTACGGATTATTCAATACTTCGGATACAGCTAATATTTACACCGTGAATAATTTTCCCCTATTATCTCTTAATGTATCATTTTAAAAAGTTGCTTTTGATTAAACAGGACAATATAATTGTATTTAAGCTCTTTTTAATCAAATCAAAAACTAGCTAGCTATACAGGTATTTATCTCATGATTCAAAACTTCTTATCAGTCCTATGATAAAATTTCCCAAATTCGTAGGTAGGGTTTATTTTAGCGGATCCCCTTTCCAATAATGTAGATATAATTATATTCATTTAAATAGCGTTAACGTCAAACCGTTACAATATACATGTGTATATATGACGTCAAAAATAATGACGTTATACATGTAGATTTTACTTGAAAACAATACATTTTTTAAACGACTATAAAAAGAAAACTGGAAATGATATCATTAAAAGATAAATTATTTTATAACCCACAAAGTCTATCCTATCACAGAATAAAGTTTTATTTATTTTGGTGACAGGGCATATTTTTGCACTTCGTGGCTTTAGCTCTTTCACTGTTCGGTGACATTTTAAAATAACTTTCTTCTACTTCAACGAAAAAGAAATCTCTAGGGCAGAAATACAAAAAAAAAAAAAAAAATAAATAAAATAATAAAAATAAAAAAAAGGAAAAAATATGATAATTTGGCGCTTGTCCAACAGATTTCCATAGGGTCCAATGGTAAAATTTGACAACTTTTTGAGATGGCCCTCTACGAAATGAGGAAGGTGAACATTCGATTTATAATCTTAAAAAAAAATAAATATATGTGTAAAAATTAACAAAAAAATGTCAAAATCCCTAAGGCAGAAATACTTAGACTCAACCTTGTTAAAAATTATATATGTGTGAAAAAAATTATACAATAAAGATTTGTCTTGGAAATTTCCTGAAAATCAACAGATTTTAATCCTAAAATATCTTTAATGTCTACTGTCTATTGGCAATGGTTAAAATCTATAATGATAACAGATAAAATGGGATGCACTATCCAAGTACTTCAATTCAACAAAAGGTATACATTAATATGATTACCTTAAAAAATAATTCTTGAAGGGTTTTCTTTTTTAAGCTATAAACATCATTGTTTACCTTTTTTGTTAGTAATTTCCTGCTTTACTGTCCTTGTGATATGAATTTCCATATCTGTTTGTAATTTGCGCCACTTCTTTTCAATCTTGTAGTCATCCATTGAATCTGAATATAAGGGTTGTGCGTCTGTAAAACTAAGCGTTACAAACAAACTGATGACCGATAAGATCATTTTGATAATGACTGAGAATATGATCAGTTGGTGAATCGATAGCAGTTTACACAAATTTTCCCTTTTCGCAATTTAGTTCGGCTTTTTAATGTATTTCTAATAAAAGGTCTTTATATACAGGAACTAGTGCCACGTGTACTACATAAAAGCACACTTCTTAGAAAACCGGATGCTTCAGACTATCTTTTCATTTAGATATAAACAGTAGTGAAGGAGAAACTTCAAGAGTACAGTGAAACAATATTTTTAAAAAGTGATGTAAGAAGGGTATGGAGATAATGATCAGTATTCAGTATCAAAGTCCATAAAACACTTTAAAAAATCAAGAAACTTTTGGAAAATTTTAAATCACGAGATCATACCAAAATCAAGAGCTTAGAAATGTACGACTCATCAACTTTATACAAAACCATCACTCAAGATAAATTAAAATCCAGACTTTTCGATATCATTGACAGCTGCTTTTTCAATAAAAATGTAACTCGTAAATTTTCTTAACTCTCCACTGGTCATTTTGTTAAAATCATTCTGATTTCACACACAAATACTCTGAGGTCGACAAGAAAAAGATACTTAAGTTTCTGATTGAAAATATCTAGTATGTTGTTTTTAGAGACCAGGTCTTCAAAAAATCTATGGGCATTCCCATGGGTACCTATTGCGCTCCATTATTAGAAGACCTATTTTTATTTCATATGAAGACAAATTTGTGCAAAGTCTTATGAGTGTAAAGAAGAAAACACTTTCTGTGGCCTTCAACTCGACATTTATTGATTTATATTGACGACGTACTGTTAATAAACAATGGTGATTTCCATTCATATATGGATACAATATATCCCGGTGAGCTTGAGATAAAAGATACCACAGAGTTAGATACATCTGTTTTATATCTGGATGTTTTATTTGAAAAAGACGTTAACGGTAATCTAACAGTCAAGCTCTATGATAAACGTAGTACTCTAACTTTTCTATCGTCAACAAATGGAACGTTTTTTACATTACTTGAACTTGGTCGGAGCAAGGGTATGCCTCCATTCAGATCAATTGTTAATGTTAAGTCTGTACTATAAAATATTAAAAGAAAATAGATAATAATACTGTTGAAAAGGGAAAAAAAATACCAAAATGCATTAGCGCATTTGAAATTGAAACAAAATAGTCAAGTGTTAGAGAATTGTTTTTTTAAATTTTTGCCATTCCCGATCAAAATTAAACCGATCCCAGCCATGATTGTACAATTATTAGAAATAAATAACTTTTCCCAAAGGACACTAGTCTGATTAGGTTATTAAGGGTTAAAACATTATTGAACTTGACAATAAAAAAGATTTATTCATTGTAAATGCATGATGAGGCAATAAATTAGTAGTTTGTTCATTTTGTGTTAATTTTGATCGGGATCAGAAAGACAAACATATATTAAAAAACAATTCAAGCGTATCTTATCGCCAAAATTTTTTAAAGACAAAATAAACTTAGTATAATCATGTTTTTCTAATGATAAGTTAAGATTAAATGCCGCCATTATATATTTTTATTAAAAAAAAAAATTGGTTGACTCTGGTGCATTGTACAGAGGAAGTGTCCAAAGTAAGACGGTGTAACGAAAAGTTATGCATTTTTACTTCAAAATGAGAAAATTACCAGTATAAAAAGTTACAATGATTGATAAGACTCACAACGATAAAAAATAAAGAAGAGTCAAGTTTATAAATGATTTCAGCGATTTTAGGGGGTGTGATTTGTCATTGAATTATTATCAGAAGACAGGATAGGTGAAAGAAGAGAAGTCGGAATTAAACGTTTAACATGATGTCTGATGTTGTCAAAAGACAGCATATATCCGTTTTGTAAATGTATTTGGAAACTGTCTTATTATACTGTTCAAGGAATTTGACAGAACACAGGACTTTGTTATGAAAAGAGGGAATGCACAATGGCCACCATGAATTCATTTAAGAACAGAGTTTTCTCAACGTACTCGAGAATCTCAAATAATTTTATTCAGAAATGTTTTAAGTATGACAGTGAGTATCCATAGTATGACGTTATGTAGATGCGGCGACTACCAAATTAGCACATTGCATATAATTATATATTTTTGAAATATTATTTACCTTAGATTAAAATTTTCAGGTCTGATTTGAATAAACATAGCTTCCATCATTTATAATTATGTTGTTGTACGTCGACTAGTGGACTTTTACGAGAAGCACTGACTTTTACAGTTGACTGTTTACTTGGACATTTAAACATTTACATCTACGGAGGAACAGAATTGATAATGGAAAAGAAAACCTTTCTAGTGGTCATGGTAATGGTGTTCGGGGCACTTGTATGAAAAGGACTAGATTTAAGGGTAGAGTGGTTGTCGTCTTTAATGACAACTTATCTGTGCTTGAAATAGCCCGTTATTTTCGTTGAATTAAATGTTGAGCTTAATTATTATATCGTGAAAGAGCTTCCATACGCTATCCGAATGTGAGAGTAATTTGTCAACCGTAAAAGTCAGCGCTTCTCGTAAAAGTCCAATAGCAATTTTATTGAAGTTGTGACATAACTTTTAGGTCAAACCTCGTATCTCCCCTTTGAAGACGGCACGGCCCTTCATTTGAATAAATTTGCATCCCCATAACCCATGAATACTTTGTGGCAAGTTAGGCAGGGCTTACTTGCGGCGGGATTAAAGCGGGGTCCGCTTAACGCATCAGTGCATAAAGCGATCACAGAAAGCAAACGCCGGGATTCCACTAGGGGACCCAGAGCTGACCCCGAGCGAACCCTTAGTGCACCTAAGGTGCACCCAGAGCGGTCCCAAAGTCTCTGAAAGCTAACCCAAAACAGACCATGAGGGAACCCGGGGGTCGCTTTAGCTTTACTCTGGTGTTAGGCCAGTTGGTAATGATTATGTTTAAAAATATAATGGTGTTTCTTTTTAAAGGATATTGAGATACGAGATAGAAATAATTGTGAAATACTGAGCATATTATCTACAGTTCTTATCCTTTTAGTTATTCTTAAATAGTTTCTGTTCAAATCAGAAATCAAAAACGTTCTGATCTTTATAATTTCATTTGGAATGGTAATTGCGGCATCTCTCTTCCTGATTAAAGGCTCAAAATTACATACTGAGTAAAGTTATCCTAGGAAATGGAAATAAAACATGGTGCATAATTTTGCTCATATAAGATTTGAGTCCTGCTTAGAAAATGTGTGGATAAATAATTAGCAGCTTTGAAATACAGTACCGACTAGACCGAGCCTGACAAAAAGCGGTCCCAGAGCAGTCCTACATCAGTCACAGAGCGATTTA
>NW_026919502.1:0-15686 GCF_032062105.1 Saccostrea cuccullata
TTACCCTCTGATTTAAGGTGTTTAGCACATCAATTAAAGGGCCATAACTCTGCTTTTGAGAATCATCAATTTCAATGAAACTTCACCGGCCACTTTGTAGATACAAAAGACTCCAGCATGTCAAATTTCAGCAAAATCAGACAAGGTTTGTGTCCTTATTAGGTTACAGACTACTAATTTTACCCCTATTTCATTGACCACTCAAGTAGTTCCAGTTTAAAAATAGAGGTTTTTTCTTTAAAAATTCTATGGGGTGTTTATGGGGTGGACTGATGTTATTTTTGGGTATAGATGGAAAGAAAGAGAGGGTTTGAAAAAAATATAAAATTGTTAATATGTGAAATTTTGCACTTAAGCGCGTAGTAGTAAGGGTGTAAAGAGGCCCATATTTACCCTTTTCCCCGAAGAGAAAGTGAAAAAAGCAGGGTAGGGGTTATTTGCGATGCCTTAGCAGGAACTGCATGCGATGAATTTTCCTGAGAGTCTGAAAATTTTGGACTTGAATTCTTCTTACTCTGTGCCAAGTTTCAGGTAAGTTGAGCTGGTGTAATTTTTTTAATCATTTTTTATAGTATAAAGGAATGTATAGCAAAATAATTGGTAGTCTGTGTCCTATGAGTCAGCTGCGCAAAAGGGAGATCACTCTCAAGTCCAAAAACGGAATACCGATTCCGATCAAAATAAACTTGATAAACGTACTCATTTTTCAAATCATTCAAACTAATGAGAAAAAAGAATCTTTGACTATCCAATAACCACCGATTTTTAAATGTAAAATGTAATATTCAAGCTTTTTCCCTTTTTAATGTGATATTTTCAGGCTTAATTCCACAGACCCCCCCTCCTTAAAAAACTACAATATTGCAGCTACAATTTTGGGAGTTTTAACATTTCATATCCCTTCTATCTTACATGCAATTATCCATTCAACCACAAAACAAGATAAAAATAAAAATAGAATAAATAAATGAGTAAATAAATAGAATTTATTTATAATAATGTCGAATTCTATGAAAATCTATACATTTCTCTAAAGTATTTAGTTTTTCATGCGTTTTAGTTTTAACCCAAAGAACCCGATTTCGTCAGATCAATATATCTTTAAAAAAGAAAGGTTGTTTGCCATCATTCAAAAGTATAAAATTATCAAGGTCTTAATTGTTTAACGTAGGGTTTACCACAACACACCTCCCCATCCAAAGAATGAACTTACGGCTATAGGAAATCTCAGTAAGGAACTTTTATTTGAAGTCACAATTGATTTGTCACTTGCCAGTGTTATCTCTCTCTCTCTCTCTGAAATTTGAAAGCGATGGTTTTTACAGCAGAAGGATCTGTGACGCGCAGTATTAATTAAAAACATGCATATGAAAAATAACACCTGATTACTCATTTGCAAGAAATTAAAACCCCGGAGAATTCTTTTCGTAGAAAGTTCAATGTTGTTTTTATACAAATTGTCGAAGATTTCAAACGGAGCATAATAACCAATGGCTACAGAACTGTAGCTCTCCGAAAAAAAAAATTTAAGACCGGTCTGTCAATATTTTTTCCCCGGAGAGCTACAGTTCTGCAGCTACCCCCAAAAAAAAAAGATTCCGAAACAGAAGGGGTGTGTATCTGGCAAATTATAAACATAAATATCTTTATACTAAAAACATTGCAAATAAATAACCTGTCCTCCGCTGAGAATAAAACCAAGAGACCCAAAGGCCTATAATCGCTCTCCTGATAATTTTGTACAATTTTAAATCTATTTGAAGCCTCCTATTTTTTCTACATTTTTGAAGAAAGCCTTAGAATTTCAGTTGACACACTCCGAGGACACAATTGATGAAGTAAGAGGATTCTAAATTAATTAGTATCTAAAATATTTAAATTATAAGCCATAAGATTCCAAAAGTTGGTCTCTCTGACCTACTTTTTAGTTGACACAATTTGAGATTCATCAGCTGACAAAGTTTGATGATTTTGTGCCAATTATAGGGTTATTTAAAAATTACCACATATTCCAAAAATACCAAATACCAAAAAATAGATCACTATGACCCTTTTATTATGGCATAAATGACGAAGTTTATTATCGTCTAGGTTTCAAAGTGCCCAAAATACTACTCTAAAACAATTTGAAAATGAATGGCTACAGAATTCAAAAAGTAGGTCACAATGACTTACTTTTTGTTAAATATTTTAAGGCACCAAGATGAATCAACTCACAGGGTTTGACGATTCTAAACTTTTCATTATCTAAAAATGACATTGACGTTTGAAAATGAATAGACACAGTGACCTACTTTTTGGTTGACACACTTCAAGGCCTTATGATGCGTATTTATGATCATAGACTTCAAAGTGTCGAAGATACATGTATGCATGAAGTATGAGCCATGCAAAATTAAAAATTTTGTTAATGATCCTATAGTAAGCAAATGATTAAAGTTTTAACACAACATGATTGTTGGGCAACTTTGAAATGACCTTGAGACCATGCCCTTTGCCACAGGACAATGCCTTGAAAAATGTCAACTACAACATATCCGTATTTATGTAAGTTTGGTGATAATCTGCCCAATATTTAAGAAGATGACTTTTTAGCAACCACTACTTTTGTTTCTATTTCCCTAATCATTTCCCCTTGTTTTAGGGTCACATTCCTAGTTTTAGCAAAAAATGGATTCTCTACAAGACAAAAATTGACATAGGGGTTCTTGAGATATGGCCAATATTTCAAAATTTTGACTCACACCACACAAATGGCTTTAACATTAGCTTTTGGCCCAGATAAGCTAAAAATAAATAATTATTTTTGTCTGATGATTTTGCAAACAAATTTTGACTAAAAAGAATTGTCATGTCCCCTTTCAGAATTAATTAAATGTTTGTCCCTTTAAATACACAGTTTTTAAAAGAAAATCAAAATCAGAAAGTTGCTTTTAAAATTCATGTCCACAAGTAACATTTTCATTAGTGGAGTTAAAAGGAGTAGAACAAAGCTAGAAGATGAGGGCAATCCAGATAGACCTATGGCCATACATATATGCTAAATATGACTCAGAAAGTATCATCTGGGAGAATCCTTGGACAGTCATCAGCTGGAAGGGCATTGACATGATATTTCAAAATAATGAAAGTATTTTTTATAGAATTTTCCCTCAGTCTGTACAAGAGTTGTCCTTCTGGGACTGATTGATACCCCAGCCTCCCTCCTCCAAGGGGACACACACACACACATACAAAAATATAGACATCTCTTTAGCTATCCCCCAAAAAAACTATGCTTGGGACATCATTTTCCATTCTGATTGTTAGGGAGTGGTGTAAAAGTGAACATCTGGAATTACTCCAGGCATTGGAACATTGATTACAGAAGTTTGTATGTAATCCTAAAAGATTATTGAGGAAAAGATAAAATCCAAATATATGGCTAAAGCCAGTTATATTTGTACCACCCCATATAAAAAAAAATAATCCAGTCTGTGTGTATTACTAGTAATCAATTATGTTTATTTGTTTTTAACACAACCAATAAACATTTTCTTTGATCAGAATGCCTGGATCAACAAAATTGCTGATATAGTTATAATTCATTGATATTTAAATTGAAAAAGTTTTTTGACTTTGACAATGTTAAATTAATTCCATAAAATAAGGCTCAAGTTACACATTTTCATATGAATAACTGATAGCTGAAGTACAATAAATTTATAAAAATGCTCTTATTAAGTTCATGCTTGTCGATTGGATAAAATTAAATTTATTTAAACTTGATTTTTTTTTTTTCCCAAAACCAGCAAGATCAACTTACAAAACATTTTACACATAATTTGTAATAATGTGTTATAACTTTAAAATATGAATGCCCACAATGCACAAGTATTTGCTTAAATTTCATTGTTATCTTTTACAATCAAAAAATGGTGCTTTTGAAATAAAAAAAATTCTGAGAAAGAAGATGTAGAGAAACTGTCACTGGGTGAAATAAAAAAAAGCTTTTACAAAATTGTATATGTACAGTACAGTATTTGTAATGAAAACCACTACACAACTAATTTATTTTTTAGAAAAAATACGTGCAATTTTTTTTTTCAAATTTGTTTATGAAGCACCAAAAAGGCAGCAAAACACTAACAGGAAGCACCATAAAATTTCTGTAGCCATAGCACACTACAGAACATAACGTCCTTCAGCTGATTATAAATATCAGCTTCTTACAGTGAGACGTCATTATATGACCTCACGGGGGAACTAAATAAGTACACATGCTTCAGATATGGGGAATCGACTGTTAACTAGAGATGGCACTGTGACTATAGACTCCTCCCACTGTTTGGTGACCAGTAGCACCACTTCTTGGATTTCCTCTACAATACTGAATGGACAAGTCTCCTATCCTTGACCACCTTCCATTGACATTGCTATAGCCTGTTTTAACATTTCCTCCTCTGGCATTTCCTCTGAAAAGAATACAAATTTTGGGTTTTAATTTTTTTTATTTTAACATCAAATGTGAAACTATAATTCCATAATTTGAATTCTAAATAGTAAAATACTGTCAAATCTACTTTGTAATATATTGTATTTTGCACTATCCTGTCTCAGAAAATTGTAAACTCTTCATTTTCTTGACTTTTTTAGTCTTTTTGTGTATACGGATAGAGTCACTTGGAAAAAAAAAATTCAAGAAAATGTGAATTTAGATACGGTGAATTAGTCGGAACATCTTACGGTTAACCGATTAGCAATTCTGTATTCAATTGCCATCCATTAAAATTAACCATGTAATTTTCTTTTCATTTTCTTGTTTCCTTCTTATTTATTTATTTTCATTGAAAACTTCACCCTAGCAAAGTTTACAGTGGGTAGACAGCATTCATGTACCTTCTTCCACTGCCAATTTTTCCTCTGTTAAATCACCTTTTTCTACAGGCTGGGGTTGCTCTGTTACAGAAGTCTGATTTGGATTTTCTTGAACCGTGCTGACTGTCTCTTTCGGATCTTCAGTTATTTGTTCAGTATTGGCTGTCTGATCTAATCGTTGTAGAAATGCTAGTCTTTTCTGTCTCACCTCCTCTTGTGATGGAGGTTTGACATCTTTGGACACAGTTACTAACTTTTCTTCACTTGGTCCTGGAGTATTGTCATCTTCTATTATATAGCCTAATAAAGTGTGCAAGAATGATATTTAAGCCTCTATGAATTAAAGCACTACAACACCTGATATAAATGCCCATACACTGAGTACATAAACATAAATATTACAAAAATGCTCATAGAAGCCTCTAGCTTGTTTTTTTTTCATTTATAAATTATCATGACTCAGTAATCTTTATGACTGGTTAGTGGTATTCCCCTACAGTGATTTGATTTTCTGTGTACCTGTGTTTTTTCAAATCAACTTTTCTAGAGGCTTGAGCCAAGTACTTGTTATCAATTCACTTGGATCGATATACTGTTAACGTATTACATTTTGCTGTGTATTCTTTTTAGCGTCTTTGGCGGTCAAAAGAAACGTCCGCTAATTCAAGTACAATGCTAAATGTCTTGCACATATACTCATGTATACGGAAATGAATAAATGCGCTAAATCAAATCTACGCTAACCTGTTTAAAAATCAATTTCCGCCAAATATCGTACACGCCAAATATAATACATTTACAGTAGGTAGTTATACAGGTAGTAAAATGTAAAATTGTGACTTTGAAAATAGTTTCACATTTCAAATGCAATATTTTAGAAAATTTATGTTCTTCAGATGTTTTTTTTATAATTTTTATGTACAGTAACAAATTACTCGGTATGACATGCGCGTCAGATATTACCCTCTAGACTCATCTGTAGTGCCCTCTGTAACATTTTATCATCCTTCTCATCCTCGCATCGACTCTCCATTAGAGCCCGCTGTAACTCGGGGTCATCTGTATGGGCGTCTGACTTACTAATGGACTGATTCTCATTAATTAGGCGCGGTTTGAGGAGTTGTACTGCTGGAGCCAAGCTAAGGATATCATCTGCTTCACACTCTGGTAATCGACCAGTCACAATAAATATTGAGTATCCTGTGAAAAAAAAAATGTATTTAATTCTTAAACTAAACAAAATCAAAAACAAATAAGAGCATTAATTTTGTGCTTGATATGACACTAAGTACCGGTATTCAAATCTTGGCTAAATTAAAGATGACTCATGTGCATGTGCTATAAATTGGTGTTTCTTGTACATGTATACTTTACAGCTGAACTTCTGTCTTCAGAATGATTTTTTAGTATTTCTAAAATACTAAATACAGCTTACTCCACTTATATTGAACTCGCTTATTTTGAAATTCCGCTTATTTTGAAATAGAAATAAATCCCCAGTTTTTGCCTCTTATATTCTTTGCATTAAAATAACGGTTATATTGAAATCGGATATATTGAAATTTCGCTTATATTGAAGCCACTGATCGGTCCCCACAGGTGATAATGAGTTGTTTTCATAACGGTTATATTGAAGTACTCCCTGGCGGCTGTCATTACGGTTGGTGGCAATAATTAGGCCTGATTGACCAGGTGATATACAAAAGTGTGATTAATTAAGTTTTCACCTTGTGTGTTTTTATACTGCATGTTCTTATGAAGTAAAATTCATCACTGTTAAATTCTTTGCGTCCATGTATATAATACGGACATCGAGGCTAAACCCCCACAAATCTAGAAAACAAACATAACTTTGAAATTAAATGCGTGCTGTTAATGGCTATTGATATGCCTAAAATCAAAATAACTAAGGGATTAACCGGAGTACACTTACGATGAAATACAAGCAGCTTTCAGCAGTACTACTCAACCGCGTTTTAGTCCGGTGAATTTTCTCCAAAACGCAAATAAATGCGATTGGGGAATAATAATGAGGTTGAAGATTGTCTTTTCAATGTAACAGAAAAAAAATATTTAAACTTTCTAGGACTCATATTCTATGTTATCTGTTCACTGTTATAGATAAACGAGAACAAAGTTAATTTGTTCGGGTTTGTTCTTCTTTATTTTAGATCGGGATTGAACTTGTAAAAATCGCGGCTTCGCGATTTCGCTTATATTGAATTACGGATATATTGAAATAATTTGCATGGTCCCCTGAATTTCAATATATCCGGAGTAGGCTGTATATCATTATTTTAAATATCTCAAATTGTGAAACCCCAAGATGTCTCAGAGTTTTTTTTCTGTCCCATCAAGTTCACAATAAGTAGGTTTGACTGTATATTTACATTCAGAGTCTTGTTAACCTCCAAAAAATTATAAAATTTACAATATTCAAAAAGAATGACACTCCATTTACTTAAATACTGTGTTTCTTTACAGATTTCAAATTCACAGATTTGACATAAATCATAGAAAGAACATGAAAAATGTATCTATAAATAAAGGTGAAATGATCTGAAATTAGAGTTACTTCCCTTTGGATGTCAGAACATGGAAAAATGGGAAATTAATCAATGACAAATAAGTCAGTGATAACATCACTTGCCTTCTTGTTGGAGTTGTGTAAGGAACAGAGACAGATAGGTGTCAGAGATAAGTTCAGGACCCGTTAGCAGAGAATTCAGATTAAACCACTGTTTTCCAATCTTTCTGATGCAAAACCAATGATCACGGAAATTGCAGATATAAGCATTCTGTGCCCTGGAAAAGAAGAATATCATTCAAAAATACTTTTTTGCTATGTATTTAATAAAGCTTTTGATATTGATGAATGAGGCAATTACTGGGTGAATAATTCTCAGTCACTAAAGATTACTTCAGATGTTTGATGAATGCCAGGGAATTCTGTTTTTGAGAGATAGAGAGAAAGAGAAATGGGAGGAGGAGGAAAATTCTAAAAGTTCTCTCTCTAAATGAAAATCTGTATTTTTTTTTTCAAATTTTGAACATTAAATAAATATTTTGACCGCTTATGCCAAAATTTGTAATATTTCCTATATTGAATTTTATTCCCAAAGTTTAGAAAGCGATATGCAACAGAATTGGTTGTGTACATACTATGCATAGTAATAGTATGATACAATGTTTCCTACTAGCTTGGACTAGTGGGTTAACCCTGTAACTCAATTGGTAGAGCACTGGACTGGCATGCCAGAGCTCTCTGGTTCAAACCCAAATAGAGGCACACATGTCTCTGTTACAGATGCTCTAGAACGAGTGTACATGTATAGTGAAAACTATTTCTCAAGCTTTGATTATACTTAGCAATATTAAAATATATTCTTTGCAATATACAGTGTTTTCCCTTTATTTTAAAGTAAAGGTTTAAAGATCGATTCTTACAGGCTAAGGGTTGAGGTTGATGTTAATGAACAGAACTATGTTAACCTTATAACAAATTTTGATTTCTAGGCGGCATTTTTATCAGTCGAAGCGGTCAATTTGGCCGTCAGCCGGTTCTTAGGGAAAACACTGAATATGCTCAGTTACTCACACTGGATTCTGTCGAGCTTCTTTTGCAATAGTATCCTGAGAATTAAACTGAACTACATTTAGCCCCCATACTTGTAATGCTTTCACTATGACTTGTATGGAGAAAAATCCACTGTCATCAAAGTTGGAGGAAGCTTGCTAATCAACAGAATGGAAAACGACAAACTTTGAAAAGCTCATTCAACTACAACATCAATTTAAAAAAAAAACAAATAAAAAAGCGCCAAAAATTCACATCTTTAACTAAACATTCAGCATCATTAAAATACTGTGTCTATTTTGTCTTTGTATCCAAAATATTTATCTGTAGAAATGAGATGTTGAGCAGACCTGTATAAACCTCTGATACTCTATACTCTGGGTTCCAGCCTCTGCCATTTGTAATCGCTCTGATTCATCAAGTTGGCGTGCAATATCTGCTAAGTCAACGGCACTAAAATACTGTCCTTGTAGCAATGCATTTAAACAATGCTGAGCACATAATGATCCCTCCTGCTGTAAAATCAGAGAAATTGAAGAAGTTTGATCAATGTCTCAAAGTAAGAGAAGAAGCATGAAAAAAAAAAGTCAGGTGTCCCACTGCACTGAGTGGACTAAGGACGCTGATATTGTGAGGGATCAAAGAATGCAATATGGTTTAAAAATCAGATTGATTTCTCTATGGTAACTATACAAGATCAACACTTTTGCTGATTTTTTCTTTTTTTTTTTCTTCTAGATTTGGATCAATGCAAATTTGAAAATTAGCCATTCTTGTAAACTTTTGCAATTTCAATTTAATTTCAATTTTAGAATATAATTTTGGAATATTTCTTTTTCATAGGTACAATGTTTCTTGAAGATTTATCTTTAGATTGAAAAAAATATCTACACAATATATGATACAGAGCCAGATACTAAAATACACTCTTTCATGATAGTATCTAAAATCTTGACAGACTTATTGATATTTGCCACAATTAGTACGACAGTAAGGGTAATTTTTTTTATTTATTATTATAAAACGAACTTTAAAAGCTATACACTAGGAGCAGAGACACAAATAACAGAGATTCGCAACTCCACCATTAGCATGTTTGTTTACTGAAATATGTGATGGTCCTGGTACTATCCTAAGAATAACTCTATTTTTGTCTTGTACTTCATTCTAAACTCTAAAGTAAATTTAATATTAATTTTACAATGTTTGAGTGTATGATTTGTAAAGTTTTAATGATTTTTAAAAGCGAACTAGGCACATAAAAGAGGTTAATGATTGACAGTCAGCAAAATAGTGGCAATATGGTTGACAAAGAGTCACCTGTTATAATTTTGGATTTCTCTTTTGTTCTTGTATAACGTACACAAACTTACAGAAAAATAATATCATAAATAATTCATTGATATAAATTTTAAAAAAAATTACTAAGTAATCCCTGATAATTTTAAAGTTTTATGTGATTTAAGTTGCATGAGATTTGAAAAATTAACAATAGGGAAGGCGAGATCGCGCAAGACTCTGAACAGTTGCAAATCTCTTTTATTTATGTCTCTGCTAGGAGGTACTAAAAATGTGCTATTCATAAATAGTAAAAGTGGCATTTGATTCTGTTTGCAAACATTGAAAATCGACCCAAGATTTTTGCCCGTTTTGAATTCTGGACTTAGTTGGCATTTTACTGCTGAAGTAATATTTCAAAAGAAATATTTTACATATTCATTCGATAAACTTTTGGTGAGGCTATCACTTGCCACCTCTCAAGGTTCCTTTCCGACGACAGTCATCTGGGTCTAATATTACGTATTTGAGTTTTATTCCTTTTAACAGGTCCAGCACAATACCCTGATAAAGATATATAGCTTGATAAAGCTATATACTTTATCAAGGTATTACAAATACCTTAATCAAGGTATTTTATTTAATTAAATTTTTTTAAAAATCTTAAAAAATTAAATACTGAAAGTTGAGTTCTGAGTTGTTGTCAGTAAATTCATTGCCCATGCATGTAAAGTACTCAAACACAAAGAAATCAGTATAAAAGCATGTTGTGTGAGGAGACGTTCTTTTATGCTGCCTTTTTGATACCAGAGTGCTTTTCATACACGAGTGGACACACTGACCACAACTCATAATGCAACTTTTAAATATATTTTTTAAAGAATTTTTTTTGTTTTTTTTTTTTACATAAAATATCTTGATCAAGGTATTTGTAATACCTTGACAAAGCTATATAGCTTTATCAAGCTATATACCTTTATCAGGGTATTGTGCTGGACCTGTTTAATGCACTTTACTTAATCAGGTCCAGTACAATCTCTTGATTTAGCTATATAGCTTTAAATAGCTATATAGCTTTATTAAGCTATCCAGAATTGCTTCATTTAGCTATTTATAGACTTTTTTTCACAAAAATGTTTTTGCTAGAAATAAACAAAAAGTCGCATGCATTTGACCCTTCATATATGTAGTATGGGCTATCAAAACAACAACCAAAATCAAAGATAGTTCTAACATTGCAGCTTTTGAATGCTTTTAAGCAAAAAGAGAATTTCTATTGTTAGAGTAACTGTCCATTACCCTGAGTGCCTTGAGGCACGATTGCTTCTCATTGTACTGAACTGTTACTAATCAATTATCTTGTTGGCCATAATTGGTCTCCTTTATAATATCATTGCAGAAGTAACTGTATCAATTGCTTTATATAGCCCCAAAACTTGTGGAACTTTGAGTGCAAAGTCTCACAAGGAGACGTAATTGATGAGTGATTTTTACATGCATTATTTTAAGAAGAGTTCAAGATTGTATATCATCACTGCACTAAGGTGCGCTTTTTTGTACATACTGAGAAAATTACACCTTTAAGATAAAAGTGTAGTAAAATAGCTTAATAAAGCTATATAGCTATTTAAAGCTATATAGCTAAATCAAGAGATTGTACTGAACCTGTTAATACCTCAAAGAAAACAAACAGAAGTTTTTAATCCAATGATGTAATTGAAGAGTTAGGTCTACTCTTTAGTCTAAGTAAGTCACTTTTATTTACATCGTTTTTAACAAAAGCTGTACAAAATGATAAGCTCTTTAGAGAAGTAAACAGGTTTTCTACCCACTTCTTCAAAGAGAATACAAAATTATGGGGTGCATAGTCATAACGACGACTGACTAAGTTCCCTTTGCCAGGTTCAAACCGTCATAAATTCTTATAGCTTAACTACTGAACTTGTAGTCTATGATAACGTAAAGAATAGACGTCAAAATAACTCACTTCTTCGTGAAATATTGCGTCCATAGCCTTTTTTCAAGACAATCAAGTTTTTCTGATCATATTGTTTACGAATTATGGGAACCTCGATCCCGATTGAATTACCGAATAGACCTTCAGCTGTATCTTGCAGTTCACTGACTTTAGATACTAAAATAGGGATTGCTGATATTTTTTTATCGAATGTAAAAGTGTTTATTTCACCAAACGTCGAGGAAAAACTAAATATATAAAATAAATAGACTCTTTAGCTTCTGGTGATTTTTAATAAAATCTGTTTTATGCCTAAAGTTATCTTCCAGTTTCAAATTGCAATTTCCATCTCTGAGTTGTCGATCGTTACTCTCTCAGACAGTGAATGTATGAGCCGATGGTAGGCTAGTGAATGGTTAATTTGACAGTTCCCGTGCTCTCGGTTTTTTTTTTTTTTTTAAAAATAACGTGAATGTTCTTCGGGGGTAGAAGTGTATCTTTGTTGGTTGCATTGCTCTATAGATGAAAAGGAGGTAAAACTCCAAAAACACGCTGCTAATTACAAGCTCTGCAGTTAATTATTAATCCGATATCGAAATTATATAGTGCTGTGAAATCTTACATATCAAATTACATCCAATATCATCTTGATTAAAGAATACATTTATACATTAAAATTTGACTAAACTTGGAAACAGGGACAATTTACAATTTTATCGTTACATGTATAATTTAATGTAATTTCTCTATTCTTAAATCTTCAAAGAGGGCATGCATAATAAAAATGTATATAACTACAATTTGATGTTCCTGTACGGGGTTGGGCTGATTTTGCTTATAAATGTATAATTAAATTACCTCATTTGTCAAGAGCATGCGCTACCTACGAATACTTTCTAAAACGAGGCTAGATATTGACAAACATGTTGATGACACAAGAATATGAACACTTTCGTTAATTTTGAGTAATATTTAGTAAGTTCTATAAAAAGTCGAGAACTCTTTTTCATATCCACACACTGAATTTGTTACTGAGTTTCTGTTTGCACAATGATGACAAGGAGCTCATAGTTTGTGTGACCTGTCGGCAGGGGATGCTTACTCCTCCATGGCACTTGATCTGCTGGTGTTTTTTTTTCAGGTCCGTGATTGATCTTATTCCAATTTTATTTCATTTGTTTTTTGAATTCTTCCTTACCTCCATATTTCATGGCTACCCTTAAGAAAGTTATAATTTTGATATGGAGAACAACAAAATGAGTTCTATCGATACATTTAAAATAGGAGATGTGTAATGTCATATAATAACTGCATTCAGTGGTGTCTAAGAAGTTATAAGGATTGGTTATAGAATATTTTGAATACATTTTCACGTGTATATAACTTGGACAAAAATTAATTGTTCTCAGTTTTATTTGCCTTACCTCAAACCTTTAATGGAAGAGCGCAGACAAGGAAGAACATTTTTTCTCTTGGAGACAGCATAAACACAAAGAGGTGCTGGTAATTTAATATAATCTCAAAACATATTTGCATTCAAATTTTGTAAATTTTGCATTTACTAGGAGGAGTGAAACATAAGCAGGTAACGAACAGTATTCAAGATCAAAAGTCCATAAAACAATACAAAATAGGAGGAGAGCAAACACGGACCTCCAAAACATCAGAGGTGGGATCAGGTGCCAGGGAGGAGTGAGCATCCCCTGCCGACCGGTTACATCCGCCGTGTGCTCCTTGTCATTATCGGGAAATGACGGGAAAATCCGTCGTCAATTCGGAGTAACAATTAGTATGAAAAACGTCAGATGAAGCACTTGACTCAGTGATAAATTGTATTTGCTGACAAGGTCATTGTATCGACCGTAGAACTTAAGGTCAAGATCTAGTAAATGAAAGGTGCCTACAGATTTATAAAACTTGAGAAATAAATTCCTTTATTGATGCTTTACAACTTTAGCTTGGTCAAATAAG
Organism: Saccostrea cuccullata; assembly: GCF_032062105.1. NCBI lineage: Eukaryota > Metazoa > Mollusca > Bivalvia > Ostreida > Ostreidae > Saccostrea > Saccostrea cuccullata. Next base: position 13,641 of record NW_026919502.1, read on the forward strand.
GTGTTTCGGGGCAGAATTTGTAGGTAAACAAGATCAAAAACTGTTTTCAAACTGTCATTTTCAATGAAAAATTAAGAAAACCAGTCATGAATATGGGAGTTTTTTTCGTATTCGGCAAAGGAAATGTATCCAGATTGCCTACAGTCTCTCAGAAAACGGTAATTAGTATGTTCATAGCCTCTTCTTTAAATCAATATCAAATTTACTATAGGTATCCGGTTTACTTTTCATATGATTTCAAAATGAATGACATGAAAATACCCTATATTTTCTACATAATTCTGCTAAAGCCGTAAAGTACGGGAAAAAGAAAGTTGAAATTGATTATGACGTAATAATGGATCTAGCACCAAAAATTAGTCTCATGTTATTTACTAGATCTTGACCTTAAGAAATGGAGACTTTAAACGAGACTGTTTATATTCTGTTTCATTAATTTGTTTGTCAATAATTTGCTTTGTATTAGAAATTGTTCATACAAAGAACATGCTCTTGCGTATCCAATCAACTGAGATACATAAATTCCGTAAGCAGTTGATGGAGGTATATATTGCTGAATAAGTAAGGTAAGTTGGCGATAGAAAAGTTAAAGTCATCACGTTTATCATATAGCTTGGTTGTTAGATTACCATTAACAGTTCTTTCAAGTAAAATATCGAAATATGAAATAGATGTGTCAGACTCTGTGGTATCTTTTATTTCAAGCTCACCAGGATACATCGTATCGACATAAGAATGGAATATCCATTGATAGTAGTATAAGGGGTCTGGATGGGGGGTTCAACTGAGTGCACTTTTGGGGCTGGGGTGGATAGGGGGTTCAACTGAGTGCAGGTTTGGGCCTGTGGGGGATAGGGGGTTCAACTGAGTGCAGCCCCTGGGGGGATAGGTGGGTCAACTGAGTGCAGCTCCTGGGGTGGATAGGTGGGTCAACTGAGTGCAGCCCCTGGGGGATAGCCAGGTCAATTCATTACATATAATCCCCCTAAATACGGGGTGTGTTTACACTGTGTTTACATTATACTATATACGCTGCTACTACGATTTTGGCAGCGACTTTTATACCTGTTGCATCATCTGTAAGGGCCCTGTGCAAAAAATACGATAGACCTACGTTTTTTTTATGCTGACTACACGAGGTATAATATGAATACATTTTTATATCTCGTAACCAGCCTCTATAACCAGGCAGAGCGCATGCGCGCAACAAATTTACATCGAGATCGGAAAACAGGAGAGAGGAAATTCGGAATATATAATGAAAACTAGTAGTGCTATTCTCAGATGCAGAAATTTATGCATAATTCAATAAAATTTTATTTAAAAAGCCGAAGAATTAATAAGTCGACATTGCAATTAGTTTTTATTTGTTTATTTAATCTTTTATTTATTTATTTATTTATTTATCTACTTCTTTATTTATTTATTTATCTATCTATATATTTATCTATTTATTTATTCATTCATTTATTTATTTATTTCTTTATTTATTTATTTATTTTTTTAATTGTAATAATTCTTGATAAACTTAGTAACTTATTTATTCATTAGGAAATTAATTTGTCTGCTTATTTATGAATACATTCTTTTCTTCATTAATTAATTATTCTAATGAGTAATCAATTCTTCTATTTATTTATTAATTAATTATTCTTTTATTTAATTAATAAATTTATTGATCAATTTATTATTCATGTTTTAATTCATTAAAATTTTAATTTGTTTGTTTATTTGTTTACTTACTTTATATTTTGCTTGATTGTTTATTTATTTATTGGTTTCTTTCTTTATTTATTGGTTCATTTATTGTTTCTTATACATGTAATTAAGTAAATGTTTGATTTACTAATAAATAATTTATTTATTTATTTATCATATTTATTCCTTTTTATTATCATTCTTTTAAAATTAAGTTATTAATTTATTATTTTAATTATCTTCTTTTTTTATTTAATTTATTTTTTTTTTTAATTTCTCTCTGTTATAGACAGGTTCTGTTTTTGTATTGCTAGGGTTTATGTTCCCATAACCAGGGTTTGTATACCC
>NW_026919503.1:0-15627 GCF_032062105.1 Saccostrea cuccullata
CTTCAGAGTCATTGTGAAGTTTGTTACATTAACTTGTGTAAGGATTGTGTTGGAAAGCATCTTTCAGATTCATCCAAAAGACACAATATCGTACAATACACGCAAAACTTTAATACAAAGTCGAAAGATTTAGCGAAAGATTTGGAAGAACTAGAAAAAGCATCTATCCTGCATATGAAAAAAATTCAAAAGATTTAAACTCAGAGAAATTAGACGTGGAAAATTATTATGAGAAACTGACGAGAGACATCATCAAGGAAGGCGAAGATTGGCAGAGAAACAATAACATCATTGTCAATAAACATTTGAAATGAAGACTAAACATATGGCTGCTTTAATCAAACAGGAAAAAGAAGTTCTTAAAGTTAAATCCGACTTAAAGCAGGCTATCCTTGATCTCAGAAAAATACTAAAATCTGATGATACTACCATTATCTCTACGTACCATTCCCAGAATGCTGAATTCAGAAGTTTGCCTCCAAAAATCAACGTTTCATTACCTAGCTTTACTTCTCACTAGATCAGCACAGAACACATGGACAGTTTCTCCATTACATTGATAGTTATGATCTTCATCATCCAAGTGGGATCTGTGTCAACACTAAAAACGTTCTCTTTGAGGCGAAATGTCATAGTGGAAAAGTGAAGAGAATAAAATACATGTAGGACATCCAATAGCTGTGTACTAATTGTATTTCTGGCCGTTTATGTACATGTACTAAGTGCAATCGAACAACTCATATTATGAATGAATTGAAGAGTTTATACGATTTAAGGTTCATAAACCCTCTGCTCACTCATATGAAATTTTTCTTTAACATTTATGATTTTCCAAAGGAAATGAACAAGCTGAATGAAATACAAACAATTATAGCATGGCTTGCGGGGCAAAATTTGACAATTAAGTCACTTAAACTTGGCAAATTTATAAAGGAGTAATGGACATTTGTGTCATTAAAAGTTATTTCTCTTATCAGAGTATCAATGTACCTTAACTGGAAAAGAGGGTGTCGAAAAATTATTTTTTTTAAAGAAATTGCTTGTTTTCTTTTACCGCAATCCATTTACACTTGATGCATGATTTTCAGTACACGTATTGATTGTACAAAATGTTGTTTACTTAATTTGTTGTAGATGCCCTGTGTTTTCATCTAAATGTAGCCAAATAATGGGGTAATTGTGTAAAAAAAAAAAAAACAAAGTTAAAAAAATACCAAAGAACGAAACAAAACACATAGAAATTTTTAGTTGATTCTATATTTTAATGCACATCTACAAATGTCAGAGAGTTATATATCCTACTCTCATGAAATGATTAATCATTATAAGATATATAATTTAGCTAATATTTAAAAAAAAATTCTTTTATTTTTATGTGTGCTATCTATTACTCAAGTACATGTGAATTACATAAACATTGAAGTATGAAATTAACTACACACGATCCCTAATTAATTGTTGTTTTACAATTATACATTTGAAAGTATTTTTACTTATATAGAGATGTAAGTTGAAGAGTATGTTCCTTATTACATTAACCCGGTTCTCGGGTCATTAAGTAATGATGATTCTATTGTGCAAATAACCTCTGGAACACGGGGCTTTCGTTTTTATACGGCCTCATTTGATTGATTGGTTGTATACCGTTTAACGCCCTTCTCCAGAATATTTCACTGATATGAAGACGTCACCATCGCCGGTAAGGGCTTTAAATTTAGGCCTATGCTCGGCACTGACGGCCGTTGAGCAGGGAGGAATCTTTATCGTGCCACACCTGCTGTGACACGGGGCCTCGGGTTTATACGGTTTCATCCGTCCCCATTTAGTCGCCGTTTACGACAAGCAAGGGGGTACTCGACGACCCGCTGGACCGGATCCCCACAGGATCGGCCTCATTTGAAGTTTTAACCAAAACACGGCCAGCAGTGGGGTTCGGCCTAATGTCATAAGGGTCATCTCCTGACAAATATGGAGATAAAGAATATTCAAGTCATGAGAGGAACAAATACAGACATTCGAAAACAAGCAAGGATCAGCTACAATAAATAAGTATAAGCATTCCCCTATTCACTGATTCTACCTGGCTGTGTGTCTGAGTAATAAGTTAAAAGTACCAAATAATCTTCAGTAATTTCAGTGTTGAGCATAATTTAAATAATTACTATGAAAAAGTCGGCCATTTGAACTCAATGATATGTTCACAGAGACACGATCTTAGCGATTGCATGTAATGAGTTGTCAAAAAAAAAAATACATTTATGTTTTGTGTGTGTGTGTGTGTAATTCATCAGAGTGTATGAAAAGTATGTAAAGAGATGGATGACCTCTCTATAGACCTTTAAAATACGATTTGGTTGTTATTCCAACATTTTATAAGTTAATCATGTTACAAAACACGAGCAATTTCAAACGTTTTTTTTTCACATGTGGTCATAAAATAGTCCAGAACATGAAACCATTCCAATATAAGATGTAAATCTTATAAACTGTACCACTTTTGATGCACCAGATACGCATTTCTAGAAACTACGCATTTTCAGTGATACTGGATAATTCGTCTTAATGTTCGATTTAAAAAGTAAGTTTTTAAGAAATCTTGGTGATAGAGTCACGAGGCAATGGTGTTGATCTCATGATTAGTATTCCCTTATGAATTATGTTGGCCTTCTGAGTGGACAGAGTAGTGCAATTTTAGTTGATAACCCCCGCAAATGTACAATTTGATGTAATAAATATTTGTATAATGAAAGATGTTAAAATTACGTTCGAATTCATACTTTTATTCCAAATTAATTTTATTGAAAATTGAAAAATTGATGAACACTTAGATAAATAATATCTTGCAAGCTTCTCCAGAACTATGAATAATCAAAGACAAAGGTATTAAAAACAAAACAAAGTATTACATGCATACATATATGCAATAATTAGACAATTTCTAATTGAAATTTCTAAATGAAATTAAGAGGCCATGCCAGTTAGCATTGAGTTTTGAATAGAAATTCAAAAAATTTAATTTTTCTTGAAATCAGTGTTGATGGTTAATTTCTCTCACAATAAAACAAAAAAAATACAAAAATACTGATTTTAACCATAACTACACTGTCGTATCTAAGGACAAAAAAACCTTAGTTACCAGAATAGATTTTTTTACTTTCAAAACAGGCAAATATTGCTATAAAAAGAGTCTATATGCACATAGATGTTGTCAAAAGAGTGTTTGTGATTACTTATTCCTTAAAGAGGACTTAATTCTGAGCTCTTTCCTGACCAACTAAGTATGATTACATTTTTCGTTACGTTGCTATGGTGATGGGAAGAGAGATATTATTTTACAAAATGGTTGAATTTGAACTATTTTTAAAAAAGCATTTTCAAAGATGCTGTGCTACTACTTATAATCCCATATGTGTGAGTTTGTTAGTATTACATGTAGGTTAATTAAAGATTTAAAAAAAAATTGGTAGGCAATCAAAACATTGTTTTCATGGAGATTCAAACATACTCCAAATTTAGGCATTTATAGATGATTTCCTGTGAACAATTCATAGTATTATAAGTAATTTATCCTATAAGAAACAATGTCCAATATAACAGATTGGTGCATCTGGAATGAAAATGAGTCTATAAAGTACCATGACTTTCTTTCACCTTCACCTTTGAGTTCAAGGTCAAGTTATGAATTCATCTTTTGCTTCATAATTTTTCAAGCTGCATGGTCTTCTAAATGGTAGATTCTTGCGTAATTTAATAGTATTTCACAGGTGGATGCATACTTTAAGACAGTTCAAGAAAAAAAAATTAGTGTTTTGTAGCCATGGAGATTCAAAAATAAGCAAATTTGGGTATTTTTAGATGATTTCTGTTATTTTTTTAGATCAATAAAAGTAATTTGACCTTTTAGAAACAATATACATGTATATTCTTATTCAACATGGGTTCAGCTGAAAAAGGTTTTGATTCATGCACTACTTTGACCTTCTCCTCACCTTGACCTTTAACCTCAAGGTCAAATTTTTCTTATCATATATTCTATGTCTAATAATTTCTTAACTAAATCAACATGGTTCTTATATTTTAAATCTTGTTCCGATTATTTCATACATTGATACAGAGTGAATACTGTTGGACAATTCAGGAAGAGAAATTCATGTTCTACTGATGACCTTGAGCAAGTGGCATGGTCAGTCACTTAATTGAGGTCAAATTAATGATTTTAAGTGTTATGGCCTGTTCTTGAAATACATGTACTAAGTATTTGAAACATGTGCAGAGTAATGCATCATGATGTACCTTTAGTCAACATTAAATATTGATGCTTCAACATCAATAATGATTAAAATACCCTTGATGTTTACTGAACATTTTGCCCTGCAGTGTGCAGTACTGTGTAAGATTATGAAAACGACAACAAAGTTTTTTTTAACAGAAAAAAACCCATTAGGTACAGTTATGATTAATTCCCTTTTAAAAGTTACTCCTTTAATACACTGCTACATGTACTGAAAACACTCACAGGAAAATGCTATGAAAAATCCAATATATGTCCCCCTAGCTTTGCTTATGTCATTCATGCAAGACTGATCTACAGTTAATGTTTATTTAGACTAAAAATCATTTAACAAAAATTAATTTGACCACATTGTGTAAAAACATGCTTACATGTCAGGCTACAACCCCCCTCTCCCCTTCTTTGTTTTTCATTATGCCCTGCCATGAGATGGCCGGGGACGAAGCATTTGACATGTCCGTCTTCCGTCTTTTTCTTCCGTCACACTTTGCGTTTAGCTCATTTCAAAGCTCAGTTTCAAAAACACCATCCAAGATATTTTCATCAAACTTCATATGCTGATACATACAGATGTGAGCAATTCAACTGCATTTTGCATTTTGACCTTGTTCTTTCATTTGACCTTTACCTTATTTATTAATCAATTTGTGTTTAAATTAGCTTCACAAAAAACATTCATAATATTTTTTCAACTTCATATGCTGATACATACTGATGAGAGCTTTCCAACTGCATCAACATTTTTTGACATTGGCTTTTCCTTGACCTTGGCCTCACTTTTTTCTGAAATTAGCGTCAAACTTCATTATGCTCATACATACTGATGTAAGCATCACAGGATGAAAATTTACCATTCAGTGTACTGAATGGTAACTGAATGATTACTGAAATGTCCCTAAAAGACCCTTTACCGTGACCTTATCATGATTATTCAGTTACCATTCAGTCGACTGAATGGCACATACATTTCAATGACCTTTCATTTATCATTCAGTTTTTTTTCTTATGAAATAATCGGTTTAATTTTTAACTCAAAAAAATTATTTCACTTTTTCCTGGTATAAAAGCATCAAATTCATCGTTATCTTTTAAATTCAGCATTAAAAAAATTGAAGAAAAAAATTTAATTCAAGAAATAAAATTAGTGCTCATCGCCAAAATTGAACCCTGATCTCCTGCACCAGTGTCCACAGCCTTATCAATTACGCTACAAATTCTTGATCATAAATAAGGATATGATTTAAAATCAATCAATTTGTAGAAACCTGCTGTGTCGAGAAGCTGCGATGTGTATATATCTTGTATATCTTTTGTATAATATTCTATATAAGTTTCGCTGATTTTTTGGACATACTTATTACTCATCTCCTATCGGGATGATGACAAAGTATCAGCGACGGGTACCTGTTTCAGTGTCAGATATTTGAGATCGTTGTAAATCATCCTTCCAGAAACTTTTTATCAAAACAATATCGTTTAGAAAGCTTAAATCTACAATATATAGTCCTTTTCCTTCAAGAGGCATGTACAAATGATTGTTAAATGATTTTAAAACGATGTCTTCCAAAAGCTAAAATATCCTGCGGTTTTGACAAATCATGAATAACGAAATTGATCTTCCAGAAAAAGGTGTAAATAATATAAATTCTGTCTCATCAATCAAAACTAGATATTTCCATGAAAAATACACGTATAAGCACAAAACGCGGCATTTATCTAAAAATTGATTCGATTATCGGATCATCATTTTTTATCACTTGAAGAATTTTAGTTTTTTAAATCTAATTAGAAAATTTAAAATCATTATGAATAAGTACCATTTATTTCAAAAAATTATAAAAATTATTTTGACATTTCTTTAAGGTGCCCGAATTTAATCACGATAAGTAAAAAACACAATTAAGATTGAATAATAAATCTTTATTGCAAATATTTTTTCATTGTTAAGAAAAAATATCTTATTATGAATTAATATGCTTGTGGCAAAAATCGCTATATTAAGACTAAAATATATCTGAAAGGTGGCGGAAAGATCATATAAAGATTACAGAAAGGTCGCTGAAAGTCGACGGAGAGGTCACGGAAAAAAGACGAAAAGGTCACTAAAAGTTGACGGAAAAGGTCACTGAAATGTTTGTGCCATTCAGTGACTGAATGTCTACAGAAAAGACACTGAAAGCCGCCTTTCAGTTTTAACTGAAAGGTCTTGTTTCTTCCTGTGCATTTTAATTGCATAACTATTCAAGATATTCGGATCAAATTTCATACACTAATACAAATTTTAATGTTGCATTACTAATATAACCTCGACAAGGCATTCATGTACTATGGACATACTAGTACATGTATTTCTAGATTGTTTGGTTTTTTTTGTTTTTGGTTTTTTTTTTTTGATAAAGTAAATTAAAAAATATAATTTTTCCCCTTTGCACAATCTTCATTTTTTTAGGGAGATGGTTTCTTTTAAGTGTATGAATAATGCTTCAACTCTTGACAACTACTCCTTAACAACTTAAAATACCTGGTAATAAATAAAATTAGAATGTACTCCCAAATCCCCCATTTTAACTTAAAAAATCCTAAATATCAAAAATAAAATTTAAGTGGCTACTTATTCTTGAAAGTTTCATTTCCTAATAGATCAAAAACACAAGATCTTTTCTATATATTACAAAAAAAATGGAATATTTTTTTTCAATTAATATTCAGTTTTTATTACATTTTTACCCGTGAAATACTGTAATTTATTCATTGAATAAAAATGACATCCTGTCACAGTGTGAAAAGGATATCAAAATGATATCCTGTTACAGTGTGAAAGGATATCAAAATGATATCCTGTTACAGTGTGACAAATACCAGAAGTGCGGGAAAACTCTTGCTTTCTCTTAACATAATGATTGATTGATTGATTGTATACTGTTTAACGTCCCTCTCCAGAATATTTCACTGATTTGGAGACGTCACCATTGCCGGTGAAGGGCTGCAAATTTAGGCCTATGCTCGGTACTAACGGCCTTTGAACAGGGAGGGATCTTTATCGTGCCACACCTGCTGTGACACGGGGCCTCGGTTTATACGGTCTCATGCGAAGGACCGCCCCATTTAGTCGCGCCTTCTATGACAAACAAGGGGGTACTGAGGACCTATTCTAACCCGGATCTAGTTGGTAGAAAAACTCATTAGATATTAGTATATTAATTTTATAAGTTTGTTCCATTGATTTTATGGAAGGCTAAAGAAATAAAAATTTGGACATAGATTAGGTTTTGAAACTCTGATTTATAAATGGGAAGAAGGTGAGTTAAAATGACTAATATGTGTAAATAGGGACATAAGTCTTACCAGCAGTGTTACCTCATGACCTCTTTACATAATCCACAAATAGCATATGCATATTGTAAATATCATTATTAGCATTTATCTTTCTTTGATTGTATTAGGAGTAATCTAACACCTGCAGAATTAAACATTAGTGGTCATATAACAGGTTGCTCCTAATAAGTTGAGACAGTAAATGAGAAATTTCGCTGCATCACTTAATTTTCCAAATCTTTACTTTTGCCTTAAAGAGATAAAGTTATCAAATTTTATCCAGAAATGTACATGAAAAATACATATTTAACATACCATTATATGTTTTTGTCCAACTACTTCAAGTTGAAAGTTTTCTTTTTCTCCCGCGTTTTCTCTATTGTCGTCTGTTCCATTCTTTTTGGTCTCCTTTACCAGAGAACTCATGCAAGGGAGGCAATCCAATCGTTTTTCAAGAGAGATTTACAACAATTCAATCTGATATTTGACTTACATTTTTAGGAGTCTAACCAATTTTATTTATTTAATATGTTGAACAAAATATTTTCCTTCTACATGTATACATGTATCTAGAAATTTCTAAAGGTGCACAGGTATTGTAAACCACATAGCCCTTTATGGGATATAATTCTATCATTAAGATCTGAATAAAATTAAGCACAAATGAAATTTTATTTATAAAGCAGAAATTATAGTTCAAAGCACTTTATGATCCACATTATCAAATTATACATTGGGTTTTGATGTAGAATATATGAATTCTAACAAGCCAGTCCAAATATTTCTCTGATAAAGTATGACAAAATGCTGTGGTTGCCATGGAAACAAGAGGTCATAATATGCGTAGGTGTATATATTTTTATAGAATGACTAATCAAATGCACCATGCTCACAAAATTTGAGCAAGAACTTAATTTTTCCACTTTCAATGTTTATATAGGGTGAAGCTCAATGCTTACTGACATGGCCTCAATCTTAATTTTGGTCGATAAAGAGATGGAACAAATTTGCAGAAATAGATTTAATCTCACAGCCAAACAATGATACAGAAGTAGCTTTTAAATGAAGGACATTCCAGCACCTCACAACTTCCAGCAAATTCGAAGCTACTGATGAATGTAAACACATGGTAATAAAATGGTACAGTGCATTAATCATTCTCAATACATTTTTAAAAACTGCATTGTCAAGTTTTATTGAAAAATATTATTTGCAATGCCAGAAATTGGCTAATTTTTGCATGTAATCCTTCGTTTTTGATATCTTTGTCTTTGAATTGATTATTCATAGTTTAGGACAGGCGCAAGATATTATTTATTAAGTGTTCGTCAATTTTCACTAAAATATAATTTTGGAATAAAAGTATGAGATTGAACACAATTTTAACATTTTTCGTAATACAAATTTATATTCATTACATCAAATTGTACATTGTATGGATAATCAACTAAAAGAGGTACCACTCTGTCTACTCAGAAGACCAACAAAATCCTTTAGAAAGTACTAATTATGTGATCAACACAAACCTCAGAACTCTAACACCTAGATTTAAATAAAAAATTACTTTTTAAAGGAGACATTTCGACAAATCCGAGTATCACTGAAGATACATAAATTGTCTAAATGCGTATCTGGTGCATCAAAAGTGGTACCGTATAAGATTTACATCTTACCTTGGAATGGTTTCATGTTCTGGACTGTTTCATGACCCCAGGTGAAAATACAAAACGTTTCTATTAAAATGCTCTGGTTTTGTAACATGAATGCATCTTGGTGAAATTTTTTGCAACACATCTATTGATACGAATATAAATAAATGTTTGCAATATATATATTTTTTCATATACCGTATGTTTTCCTTTAAACAATTAAGAAGGCATCTTAAGTAGTAACCTCTAATAAAACGTTTAAAATTTTAAGTAAGTAATCCCCCCAACTCCCGGAAAAGAGGAAAAAAACAACGTCGAAGTAACTTTTATTCAATGTCTAGTCAATATTGATTTTCAATATTAAATCAACGTGAAGATTTCAACGTTGAACTCAATCTTCAAAATCTTACATAAACTAAATGTTGAATCAGCATATATAATCTACGTTGATTCAAAGTTTTTTTTTTCAATGTTGTGTGCCTGCTGGGAAAGAAACTATTAATATTTGTCCAAGCAAAGTTGTAATTAATCAAATATTTTGATTTTTACTTTACTTTCCTTTACATGCAAGAAATATAACCAGCTTATTTTTCCTTTATTTTCGTCGTATTTTTTCACCACAGTCAGTTAACCACTTTTCATTAGAGAAACTTGTTTTTTATTTTTTTTAAACGCTATGAAATCATTTTCATTTTTTCAATGACATTATTGTAAAAACAGATAGTTATAAACAATTAACTCGGACAATATCGATCATCTGCAGAGCAGCGTGACACTTATCTTTACAACAACAACTCGGTAGCTAGATTATAGGATAATGTTTTAAATTACATTGACAGCACTGTGTATTTTAACACACTTTAAAGGTAACTTTGACAAAGATATTAATACAGTAACATGCAAGGTATTTAAACAACATAACCTGAATAAAGCTCAGATTCAAGAACCAACACCAGGAAGATTGTTGTAGCTAGATAGGCCATCTTGAAATAAGAGGTAGGAAACTGTAAAAAAAAAAAATCGTGCTTCTTAGGCTAGGTGTTTAATTTAAAGCCTTTTCCTCTTTCAATTCAAAAATTGATATAATGTCAATTCTTTTAATAACTGTGATAATTCATTTTCAGTTCTATAAGTGGTGAAGTGAATGAGGTACTAAATGGTCCTCTGTATATAGTTAGTTTTCCTTTCTTAAAATAGACTTAATAGCTACTCCCCTTGTAATTTTAGCGTTTATTTACAAATCAGAATGTACCTTTCACCAGTTCATCATATTTTCTTTATACATGTTTATTTAACACACACTATAGATTTTATCTTAACATCATAATATTACAGCCGAGCTTCATCATATGATTGAGACACTTATGATAGAACCCCGATCCTTTAATAATGTCAAATAAGTTGAATTTTATTTTTCATTACAGGGTATTCTATTTGTTTGACCAAAACGCCAGTTATGGACCCCCGATACTGTGCCCAAGACATCCTCCTCTGTGACCTCTGTCAAAAAGTTGCATTACAGAGTCATTGTGAACTTTGTCAGATTAACCTATGTAAGGTTTGTGTAGGAGATCACCTCTCTGATTCATCCATAAGACACAACGTTGTGCCATACACACATAAGACTTCTTTTCCTAATAACCCAAAATGCCGATACCACGACCAGAAACATTGTGAAAATTACTGTGAGAAATGTAACATTCCTGTATGTTCTACCTGCCTTTCCTCTGGAAAACATAAAGGACATGATTTATCTGATGCTCTGCAAAAAATAAGTTCTAAAACAGAAGACTTAGAAAAAGATTTAAAAGAACTCCAAGAATATATTTATCCTACATATGAAAAAATTAGAGTTGATTTGAACTCTAAGATAGATTACTTGCGAAAACATTATGAGAAACTGACAACAGCTGTCACCGAACAAGGAGAAGACTGGCACAGAGAAATTAACATCATTGTCAACAAACAAAAAACCAAAATTGAAGAGATGAAATCAAGACACCTTGCTGTTCTGAATAAAGACGAAAATCAATTTAAACAGATAACTTTTGAATTAAAACAGAGTATTTTAGACATAAATAAAATACTCGACTCAAATGATGTTTTCCTCCTCTTAATGTACAAATCAAAAATTGCTGAATTCAAACATTGTCCACCGAAAGTCATCGTATCCTATCCAAGGTTTTTTCCTCAACAGATCAACACAGAACAGCTCCATCAATGTTTTGGTTTTTTGTCAGCATTATCTATTACAACAGAAGAACATGGCTACACAATAAGGACATCAGAATCTGCATCCTGTCCTCCGGTCAAACCACTTCTTGATGTACCAGAGCTCATCACCACCATAGACACTGGGTATATGTCCAATGTTACCAATCTCAATGATAAAGAAATCTGGACTTGCGGAAAAGACAAAATCATTAAACTTTACAATCTTCAGGGGGAACAACTGAAAGCATTCCAAACAAAATATAAAGTTCGTGATATAGCGGTTACAAGGAATGGAGATCTAGTTTACACTGAGCCCAGTGAATGTGCTGTAAACATGATAAAGAATGGCCTGATACAGGAAGTGATCCGACAACAGGGATGGATACCTTACTATGTATGCAGTACGTTCTCTGGTGATCTCCTGGTCACCATGAACCGTGAAAATGAACAAACAAAAGTTGTCCGTTTCTTTGACTATACAGAAAAACAAACCATTCAGTTTGATAGTAAAGGTAAACCTTTGTATTCACCTTACTACAGTAAATACATCAGTGAGAACAGGAACCTGGATATCTGTGTGGCTGACTCTGACGCCCATGCAGTAGTGGTCGTTAATCAGGCAGGTAAACTCCGATTTCGATATACAGGTCTGCCCTCTAATAAAAAAGAATCATTCTGTCCACGTGGCATCACAACAGACAGCCAGAGTCAGATCCTGACAGCAGACACATACAACCACTGTATCCACATTCTAGATCAGGATGGACAATTCCTCTCTTACATTGATAACTGTTTCTTACAACGTCCATGGGGTTTATGTGTAGACTCCAAAGACAACCTCTTTGTGGCTGAATACGGTCGCTGTAAAGTGAAGAAAATCAAATACATGTAAAAGATCCAACATGAAGAATAATAATTGCAATACAGTGCATTTTTTTTTTAAACTTTCATCAAGTGAGTTGATCATTACATTAACATTTTGTAAAATATTGTTTATGAAAGAATTTACATTGGAAATACAGAGTACGACATATGTCAAATATAAAATAGAAAAGGATCTCGTCACAAAGAAAGAAACACTTAGCATATGAAATCCATGGTTCCAACTAATGACGTTTTTGCAGGAAATCTGACATATGGCAAACAAAATAGACGGAAAGGTCAAAAATAGATTGAAAAGAATTAAACTATGAGAATACGGACCCAATCCCAAGGAAATCCAGAGAATCATTTTAAAAATGTCAGAAGGATTGCAAAAACAAATAATCATTTTAAATTACTTCTAGATTTTTCTTTGGATATATAGCTGTCACCCCCCACAGACTTTTAAGGGAGTGCCTAAGGGTTTAGCCACCAGAATTCGACGCATCTGTTCGTCCCCTGCCTTATTCCAGGAGCAAAGTGGTCTTCTTAAGTTCCACTTATGCAAAAGATGCTACAATGCCCGCACAGTACAAACAGCTATTGATGAGATGGAGGGACATGACAGACAAAACCTATTATGCTACAAGGAGAAAGACAATAGCAGCAGGGTCCCTCTGGTAACCACATACCATCCTGTCCTTAAGAACCTTATCCTTCAAAAGAACCTACCAATTCTCCATTCAAACAAACGAATGGCAGCACTGGATGAAAAATACAGTTTCCGCATGGTTGAAACTCTACTGAAACTCTGCGGAAACTTAAGGTTACTAATGGTTTCTGCAAAGTTTCAGTGCGGAAACTTCGTTTCATCAAGTTTCCGCAGTGCGGAAACCAAAGGTGTCCACGAATTCAAATAGTTTCCGCAACTGAAACTTGCTGAAACCTGAGGTATATGCAAGGTTTCAGCATGCGTATACTGTTGAAATACGTATGGTGTACCATAGGTTTCCGCAACTGAAACTTGCTGAAACTTGAGGTATACGCAAGGTTTCAGTATGCGAATGCGGTTGAAATACATATGGTTTACCAATGGTTTCCGCAACAGAAACTTGCTGAAACTTGAGGCATACGCAAGGTTTCAGTATGCGTTTACAATATTGATATACATAGGGTATACTATAGGTTCCCGCAACGGAAACTGTAGTATTGACTACACAATTTAGCCCTGGTTTTCAACCAAAAGTCATTTTCCCCCTGAATTCACATACTGGAAAAAACAACAACACACTAACACTTGTTATCAAAGAATATCAAATGTTATTTTCAACATTTACATACATCGTGTTGAACATTTATTTTCTCTTGCATCATAAACATTTTTTGCAGTTAAGTCCGAGCCCTCAAGTCACGACAAGAGGACAGAGAAAATGTCTGCATTTAATGATGTCTCATACATCAGAGATATAATCTTGCGAGAGGAACTTAGAACTGCATTACTGCAACCAATCAACTTAACCTGAATTCGGTTTATGCAAGTCTAGTATTATCAAGGAAATGAAACATTACTTGGTATAATAAATGCACAAGTTCACATCATGAGTAGCCAATAAGCACCAAGGTGGATTTCTTAGTTAAAAATTCAGTTTGTAGTCCATCATCAACGAACAGAAAAGTCCTTGAGTGGTTCTCATTTTTTGATGACCCACTTACACTTATCATGCTTATGCTATTGGTGGCTGTATGTTTTCGGAACTGTGCAACACATCACTGTAGTCTGCATGTATGACCTGTTCCAGTTTCAGACGACTTTAAAAATATCAATGCTTGAGTATAGAGAGACTTGTTTTCATCCTTGGAGAAATGATATCATGTTCAAGTTGGATTGATCTGCTCATCAGTTATTTCAACCTATTGAAAATATATATAAATATAGTTTAACAAAATCCCAATCTAAATAAAACAACATGTTAGATCCTCTCGCATACTCGCTACACAACATGATCACATCTAACAACATCCCATAGAAGGTCACGTCAGATGTCAAATACGGAACAACTCTAGCCTTATTCATTCCAATATATAAAAAACAATAATTTTGCAGTTGACTATTTGATTGGTTAATAGAATTTGACCTCTGACATGACACTCTACAGGATGTTGTTAGATTAAGTCAGTATCTAACATTTAATATTGATTGGATTGACAAAGTCCCTAATGCTGTTCTAGAACAAGCCTTTGTTTGATTAATTTCACATTTTAAGCATTTTTTTTTATCAGAATGATTTAAAATGAAATCTAAAAATTTATCAAGTGTAAAATATCATTAGTTCATTAAGGTCAGAGGAGACGTTCCTCAAAATCTGTTTTGTATATCTTCGTAATGTATGAAAAATATTCAAAATTCTACATTCAACATTCTTATCTCTAAACAAGTTTCTAAAAGTTTTTAAAAAATCCAAACCCTTAAACATTTGAAACTGGAAAATTATTTTTCTTCCCCAATGGATTATATAAGAAAAACTACCCATGGTATCTTGCAGAAATGCCTGGTAAGGTACCTCAATTTTTTGTGAGTAAACATGTTTAAGTAGCAATACTTCAATGACAAACTCCTAGAAAAATTTATCTATTATCATGATTATTAAGGAATGTCTTGTTTGTCCTTAAAGTTGCCTTGACTAGGGATAATGAAATAAACAAACTTGAATTTATTTAAATGTAACTGAATATGTATGTATAGATTTGTTCCTGATTTCAGAATAAATTAAGGAATTTTTTTTTCAAAGGTTTTCAAAGCATTCCGCGACGAGAAATAACGTTTTAATTAATTATTATTGGAATTCGGAAAAGCGCGCTCTGGCTGACAGGAAGGGGGTTCGGTTTTTCGCCTATAGGTCCTATACGGATTAAGATAGAGACTTGGCATTAATTTTATTAAAAAGAGCATTAAATTTCAAGCAGGATTAAATATTTTATTTGTCTATAAAAGCCCCATACATGAACTGAGAGGCGATAGAGCAATAAATAATAATAAAAAACGGCAGGGGGTAGGGTAGGTATTTCGCCTCCTGTGTTTTTAAAAATGGCGTTATATATACGATTTTTATTTCTAAATGTTGCTGAATAAATGATCAAGAAGATAAAATAATATTTGGAAGGTTTTCAAAGCCTTACGCGACGAGAAATGAGGTTTTAATTAATTATTATTGGAATATCGCAAAAGCGCGCCCTGGCGGATGGGTAGGGGGGTTCGGTTTTTCGCCTATAGGTCCTATACGGATTAAGATAGAGACT
>NW_026919504.1:0-15769 GCF_032062105.1 Saccostrea cuccullata
TTAAAGGATTAAAACAAAAGATTGAATTCGACATTTAGATATATCGACGACGTATTGACAATTTAAATGGTGATTTCCATTCTTAAGTGATACATCATCCTGGTAAATTGAGATAAAAGATACCCACAGATTCTGAGACATCCGTTTCATCTTAATTTTTTAAAAAAATGTTAATGGAATCTAACAACAAAGCTCTATGATAAATTTAATGACTTTAACTTTTCTATCTCAACTTCCCTTAACTAGATGCTTCATGAGAATTGCCTGGTGTTTGTCTCTAAATGCACACTCCTTCAAATTGGGTTTTCCAAAGGAAAAATCAATAAATTAAAAATTTTTACAAATACATGTATTCATCAAATTGGCCATTGGCATCCAGAGGGGGTTCCCGGGGGGTTTGGGAAACCCCCCCCCCCCCCTTTTATTTTTTGCCAGGTGGAAAAAGAGATAAAGGGGGATAAAACTTTAAAATAAGTATTTGTACGTCTTACTGAAATATGTATTGAATAGATAATTCTCACACATTTAGTTTTCTCCATTCACCTTCACTATTACTTTTTATGAGTGAATGGTAGAAAATTTCTACTTTTTTTTATATATTTAATATTTTGATATGAAAATAACATGCGACGTTAAATTTGATTTTAAATTCCTAAAAATTTAATTTGGCTGTGTTGGCTATATAAAAGAAGGTGCCATTTTTTAAACTAAATTTATGAAGGAACTAAAATTTAATTCATTGTTTTATACCCAGCCCAAAAAGGATTTTCAAATTCTTGAAGAAAATTCTTTCCTCTTCGGAAATGCTGCAAATCCATTCAATTAAAAGGCTTAATACAGGGGGTACCTTTTAAAAAAAAAAGGACGTAGAATAAAATATTATTTTCCACAATCTTATATTTTTCCATTCATGTGTGGGGAATCTTTCCTGAAGTGTGAAAAAGGGGGGGGGGGGTTAAGAGGAACCCCTGGCCCCCCCCTTTCAAAAATTGCTGGACCCGCCCCTGGAGCATAATATGCTTAGGTGACCATGAACCGGGGGTCATTTATGGTATTTCATTTTCTTAATTCGTTACCATCTAAAAACAACAGAATTTAATTAATGATTAAATTGGGTTTAAAAAAAGGGGGGAAAAATTTTTTGGCCCATAATTAATACTTTTTAAATCTATTTTCTCATATAGATTAACAACAAATAATATTATTCAAATTAGTGCAAAGTTTTTTGATGATTTTTTTCAAAATGTACAAGCTTTTTTATATTTGATTGGCAGAAACCCTTTGAAAGCTGCCATATCCCAATCAATTTAGTCAACCCCCCACCCCTCCCCATAACACACACACACACACACACAAACACACCCTATTTGCCTTTTTTTGCAAATAACCCTAGATGGCAAAGTTAAGATAAAACATCTTATGTAAATGATAATTTTAAAATTTTTCTTGTATATAAATGTATCACTTTGGGCTTGGCACACCCAATTTAAAGTACTAGTTTTACCATTATCTTTTTTAGTTGGGACTGCACTGCAGTAGGCCTCTAGTGTGGTGTAGGCCTAAACATCATTGCAGTAGGTAGGAATTTTTTGTGTTTTACTTGGATTATGATTCATGTTTTAGGGGATATAATGGTAAGTCAAATTTGGGTATAGTTTGGGAAAAATGTCTAAAATCAACTGGTTAGGTTAAAGTTTAAAGAATCAAAGGTCATCCGATGCTGCAATAAAAAATTTTTCCCCGCGTTTCGTAGAATGGGGGAAAAACTTGTAGTGGAACGTTTTTATTGGAAATGCCTGTTTAGGGTCGGGGCCAAAAGGAAGGCCAATGAGAAGGTGGTATTTGTGGGTGTTGGATCATTTAAGCCAGTGCTCCGCAGAACACACACGTGTTTTTGTTTTATCTATATTAAATTTATTAGATATATGTAATATATTATATATATATGTAATATTGTAATTATTTTGTTTTTGTTTTTGTACATGTACATCGGGTTTAATCCAAAGTACTTCCAAATGCACGTCCACATTCTCCCTTGAGGCATTATTTACATAGCACGGACACAGGTTTTCCATAGTTACTGTCTATGGTTTTTTCCGGGGCGGTTTTTAATGTCTTTGATAGGGGTATAATGCATCTGTAACGCATAGTTAACCAAAACATTGCAGTACTTCATCGATTACATACACAATAATGTATGCCTGTTTGTTATGAATTGTTATTAAATAAATCCCAGCTGCCCCCCTAAGCTAGCCTGGCTTCAGCTTTGTGTTGTATTATTTGGGGTTTAGTCTGTCAAATAATGAGTGAAGAATTAACAATTTCACATTCTAAAATTAGCCCGTTGTTTTTATTTGCTTGTATATATTATAGTCCTGCAAATTCCGGGGGGGGGGGGGGGGTTTCCCAAACAACTCCCTGCCCCTGTAATGACAAATGATCATGTGACTCCTAAATAGCCTTGGGAAACTTTTTCCATTTGACGATACATAATTTTTTTTGTGTTATGTTATGTAAATTTAATGGTATGGTTCGGGGAACCCCGGGAGGTCACCCCCCACTCTCCAATGAACTGGAAATGTTCACTTGACTGCATTAAATTGAATAAAAGTGCATCAATGATAAAATTGCTTGACTTTTTTTCTCAACATCCTCCTAAATTACTGATTGGGAATAAAAACCATTAAAGAATGGCCCCTTAAACTACATGTATTTGTATATATAAACTTGTAAAAAAAAAAAACAAGTAGTAGTTTGCATACATGAATACCTACAGAAGGGGGCCCATAGGGGCAGTGGCGGTAAATAGGGATTATATGGATGACTAAAACACAATTTGTTTGCTTAAAAATTGAAGGGGTTTGTTTTTTCCATATATATCTTCCTCAAAAAGGGGAAGGGCAATTGCCCCTTTTTGGAAAAGGGAGGGAACTTTAAATCTCTTTGTCTGTCTGAGTTGTCCATCTTTGACAGCATGTGCATCTTTAATAAATTTAACCTTGGTCATAACTTTTGAATAATGTTATGATGTATATTACCACAAAACTTTGTAAATGTACTATGATTTTTTAACTCAAGTGAGACTTTGACCTTAAAGTTTTACCTATTTTCAAAAAAATAACATTTTAAACTGATCATATTAAAAGAGAAAAGATAGGGCATTAAAATTTTCCCATGTGAAAAGACTTTTCTAAATATATCATGATTTTACTCTGTACCTTTGACCTAGAATTTAACCTACTTTTCAAAAATATTATATTATATAATATATAACTTTTGATTAAAAAGAATGGGTTCATTTTTGACATGTACATTACCTGCAACAAAATATTTGAGCATGCTATGATTTTTCCCCTTTGACCTAATTTTCATAAATTGACATATATAGGGGTGCATATTTGACTCACAATCTGCCATAAATGAGGCATCCCATTCACTAAAATACAGAAAGCAGCGGACCACAATTCTTTAATTTTGCTGGTATAATCTTGATATGGAAAATCCTTTTAATTAGTTTAATTTTTTATGCCACGCCATGATTGGGAATCATGTATATTTTTCTCATGTCCATCCTCCACCCTTCCATCTGTCTTTCCATTGAGCTCAAAGAAACTTTCTAGATATTCTTATCAAAGTTCATATGTTGATGTTTTCATGAAACTTCCAACTGCAGCAATTTTTTTTTACCTTGATTTTTCCCTTTTGACCTTCACTTAACTTTTCTTTAAATAAGTGTTTATAGCTTTATTTTAAAGAAACCATTAAGTTGTAATGAAACTTCACATGATATCATAGATTACTAATGTAAGTTTTACAATGCTTCACTCTTTTTGACCTTGATATTTCCTGTGACCTTGACCTCTTTTTTTAAATTAATTTTAGATCAGTTTTGAATAAACAATTCAAGATACATTATTTATCATTTTTATCAAACTGCATATGCTAATACATACTGCTGAGAGCTGTTAATGCATCAACTTATTTTGACCTTAATTTTTTTTAACTTGACCTCACTTCATTCATACTGATGTAAGTTTTTAAATCAACAACTTTTGACCCCAATCTTTCCTTTGACCTTTTTTCTTAAAAAAAGTTTTAAAGCTAGTTATAAAAAAACATTAAGATTTTTTACAAACATAATATTAATGTATTATGAGAGCTATTCAACTGCATCAAAAACTTCACCTTGCACATTCCTGTGACCTTGACCTCCCTCCTCTTTAATTTTTTTTTGCTTGTTTTAAAGAAATAATTTAAGACTTTTTTATGTTAAGCATGCACTTATACATAACTTGGTAGAATTTTTATCATATCCAATTTTTTTAAATTTTTATTTCAATTCTAATGAAATTTCAAGATATTTTCATCAAACTTTATACTCTAATACAAATTTTATGTACAGTACATTAATTAGTAATTACATCTCGGGACTTTATCCTATCAATTTTAGTTTTTAAAATACCCTTCACTGGTCAGGCCACAATTAGGGATCAAAGTTTTTTTTTACACATACACAAAACAAACCAATCATTTTCAAAATGATCATGGTTTAAAGCTAATGCAAAAAATTTGGGAATTTTGAAAGCAGGGTGATTAAAGAAAAAAAAATATTTTAAAAAATAAAAATTTTCCCCCCCTTTGCCCCCCCGGGGGAAAAAAAATTTCCCCCTTACTGCACATCTACATGACACCACCAACCATTTCCCAAAAGATGAAAAGGCTGCTGAGTAAAATGAAGGGAGTTCAGGGAAGAAGGGCCTTTTTGCATAAAAGACGTCTTTTTTTGACCCCCATTTACCCCCCGGGGCAAAATCAAAATTCCAAAACCTTCTGCACATCTACATACACTCCCAAACCCATTTTTAAAAATACTAGGCTACTGATCAAATGTGAAGGAGTTCAAAGAAGGGGCTTTTTGTATAAAAAACCTTTTTTCCCCTTTCCCCCCGGGGCAAAATGAAATTCCAAACCTTACTGCACATTCTGACACCACCAACCATCCCCAAAAGATGATTAGGCTGCTGAGTAAAATGTAGAAGGATTCAGGGAAGAAGGGGCTTTTTGCAAAAAAAACGCCATTTTTCCCCCCCCCATTTGCCCCCCCGGGGCAAAATAAATTAAATTTATGCACATCTACATGACACCACCAACCATCTCCCAAAAGATGATTAGGCTGCTGAGAAAAATGTAGAAGGAGTTGGGGAAGGGGGTTTTTTCAAAAAAACGTCTTTTTTTCGACCCCCATTTGACCCGGGGCAAAATCAAAATTCCAATCCTTCTGCACATTACATGACACCACCAACCATTTCCCAAAAGATATTGGGCTCCCGAGAAAAATGTAAAGGGATCGGGGAAAAAATTTTTGAAAAAAAAACCTTTTTTTCCCCCCATTTGACCCCGGGGAAAATTTCCCAAAACCTTCTGCACATTACATGACTCCACCAACCATCTCCCAAAAGATGATTAAGCTACTGTGTAAAATGTAGGAGGAGTTAGGGAAGAAAAGTGTGACAACGGACGGACGACGCAGACGGACGGACAGGGGTAAAAAATATACCCAACTTTTTTTTAAAAAATGCTGGAATAATTTGCAAATATACCTTCATCACCTGCATACGAAGTTTTCTAGTTGATTCAAGAGCGTGCTATGTATGGACAATTTCAAATCAAGGTGAAAAATACTTTTTTACAAAAAACCCCTTCTTCCGAATCCTTCTATATTTTACTAGCAGCCAACCCTTTTTTGAGAGATGGTTGGTGGTGTAGAATTGCAAAATTTTTGGAAATTTTTGATTTTGTGGGGTTTGGGGGAAAAATGATTTTTTTTTTTTATACAAAAAGCCCCTTCTTCCCTGAACTCCTTCTTTTTTACTGCGCCTTATTTTTTTAAAAATGGTTGGTGGTGTTTTTGGGGCGTAAATTTCGAATTTTATTTTCCCCGGGGGGTGGGGGAATAAAATCGAGGTAAAATTTTTATATTTTTTTTTTTTAATATTTTGACATGTTTAATCCCCCATTTCAAGAACTTCCCTAATTTTTATGTGAATAGCTTTAAACCATGATCTTTTAAAAAATGATTGGTTTTTTTTTATTGAAAAAGGTTTCAAAATTTGAATTTTATATGGATGGCAAAAAGGGGCTGGAAAAATATGGCACCTCCCTAACCCTGGTGGTATATTTGTACAAACTTAATCTACACCTCTTGAGAATATTTCCATATTAATCATGCTCTTGGTGTTCCTGAAAAGAAGAATTTAAAGATGTGTTTCCTTTTTTTCCTAAAAAGATTTGTACAAATTTAACTACACTACCTGAAGATGCTTCCATATAAATATGTGAATTATGGGTTTGTCATTCGAGAAGAAGATTTTTAAAGATTTTTTCCCATATATTTCTATGTAAAACTTTGGTCAGCCATTTTGGCCCCGCCCTCCCCCAGGGGATATTTGAACAAACTTGAATCTACACTATCTGAGGATGTTACTCCATAAGTTTCATCTTTCCTGGCACAGTGGTTCTTGAGAAGAAGAATTTTAAAGAATTTTCCAATATATTTCTATATAAAATTTTTGGGCCCTTTTGGCCCTGCCCTACCCGGGGTATGATTTTAACACATTTGAACATTCACTACCTGAGGATGTTAACCCATAAGTTTATCTTTCCTGGCCAGTTTCTTAGAAGAAGATTTTTAAAACATGGCACCAAATTTTTATTAATTCCCAATTTTCCCCCTTTAATGAGGGCATGGCCCTTATTTGAAAAAACTTTAATCCCCTTCACCCAAGGATGTTTGTGGCAAATTTGGGGAAATGGCCCATGGTTTTGAGAAGAATAAAAATTAAAAGTTTCAGACAGTAGACAGACAGAAGGACCCAGACAAAAAATATCAGAAAAGCTCATTGACCTTGGCTGGGGGGGAGTAAAAATAAAAACTAAAAATTTTATTTGTGTATAAAGTTTGATGAAAATATCTTAAACAGTTTTTTTTTAGAATTGAAACTAAAAAATAAATAAATTGGATATAGATAATAAATTCTCATCAAATTATGTATAAGTGCATGTTTAAAAATAAAAATGTCTGAAATTATTTTTAAAAATAAGCAAAATACATTTAAAGAGGAGGGAGGTAAGGTACAGGAATGTGCAAGATAAGTTTTTGATGCAGCTGAATAGCTCTCACTAATACATATTAGCTTATTATGTTTGATAAAAATATCTTGAATGATTTAATGAAACTAGTTAAATTTGTTTTAAGAAAAGAGAAGTCAAAGGAAAGGTTGTGGTCAAAATGTTGATCACGAAAAGCTTACATCATGTGAATTTACTATTATCATATGAATTTTGATAAAAATATAATTAATGGTTTTTTGAAACTTAATAAACACATATTTTAAAAAGTGAGGTAAGGTCAAAAAAAAATTCAAGGGAAAATAAGTTTAAAGCAATAAAACTCTCATCAGTATGTATTAGCATATGAATTTATTAATTTCTTGAACTGTTTATTCAAAACTGATCTAGTCTAAGACAGTGAGGTAAACAAGATGTGTTTGTGAAACACTATGCCCCGGGGGAAACAATTTCAAAAAATCTATTTTTAGCATATTGGTCACAGTCAAGGTCACAAGGTACGCCGTATTTTGAAAGAACTTAATCAGTGGAGTTGCATCCCAAATATGAAGTCCCTATCTCTATGGTTTAAAAGTTATGGCCAAAAGGGAAAAAGCTTTTTTAGCATATAGGTCACATCAAGGTCATTGACCATGGTGTCATTTTTAAAGGGAAATTTTAAACAGTGGAATCATCCTAAATTGAAGCTCCTTTCCATGGTTAAAAGGTTATGGCAAAAAGTGTAAAAATATTTTTAGCATCTAGGTAAAATCAAGGCACAAGGTCATTGACCATGGTGTCTTTTAAAGAACTTAATCAGTGGGGTACCATCCCAAAAAAGGTTTATTCCTATGGTTAAAAAGTTATGGAAAAAGTGGCTTTTTTTGCATCTAGGTAAGTAAGGTCACAAGATCATTGACCTTTTTTGTAACTGAAAGGGCTTTTTGGGGGTATGCATCCAAATATAATCCGTATTCCTATGGTTAAAAAGGTATGACAAACAGTGGAAAAAGCTATTTTTAGACATAGGTCACAGTGGGCAAAAGGGCATTGACCTTGATGTCATTTTAAAGGACTTTAATAGTGGAGTATGCATACCAAAAATTTAAGTCTCTATTTCTTATTTTAAAAGTTATGGCCAAGGGTTAAAGTTAAAAAGACAAACAGACAAACAGATAAACAGACAAAAACAAACGACGGACAAAAACAATATACCCCGATTATTATCGGGGATAAAAATTTCCACATTGGATAGTTTCATCAGTATATGCATCAGCATATGAACTTTATAAAAAACTACAAAGTAATTTCTTTGAGCTCGATGGAAAGACGATGGAAAAGGGGGGAGGACGGACATGACAAAAACTAATACATGTATTCCTAATCATGGTGTAGCATAAAAAAATTGAATATAATTTTAGGGTGTTTCCATATCAAGATTATACATGCAAATTCAAAGAATTGTGGTCCTTTGCTTTCTGTGTTTAAGTGAATGGGATGCCATAATTTATGGCGATTGTGTATCAAATATGCATCCCTATCATATGTCACTTATGAAAATTAGGTCAAAGGGGGAATCTCCATTTGAAAAATTTTGTTGCAGGTTAATTTTTGAAAGACCCATCTCTTTTCAATCAAAAGTTTTTTTTTTTTTTATATTTATTAACAAAACTGTTTAGTACGAACACGGATATAGCAATTTACGGATATAGCGAAGTCATTTTGGGTCCCCAGCTTTATAAATTTAATGGATTTCTTATACGGCTATGCAAAATTTCGGATATAACGAAGTAATTTCAAAGGTCCCCGGATTCGTTATAACCGGTTTTTGTATATATATATAATTTATATAATATAATATTTTTGAAAAGTAGGGTTTAAAATTCTAGGTCAAATTAAAAGTCAAAAGTCATGTTTTTTAAAAGTCTTTTCACAAGTAATTACTTAAATTTAAATGCCATATCTTTTCTCTTTCAAAATGATTTAAATTTTTTAAAATGTTATTTTTTGGAAAGTAGGGAAAAGTTAAGGTTAAAAAATATATACATTTTGAAAGTTTTGTGGTAATGTACATGTGAAATTGAAAGCCCTATCTCATATTATTCAAAAGTTATGATCAAGGTTAAATCTATTTAAACCATACTGTCAAAGAGGCCGACTGACAGACAAATAAGATTTAATGTTGTCCCTTTTCCCCCAAAACGGGGGAAAAAAAAGCCCTTTCTGTTTTTTAAAAAATTTTATAAAAATCCCCCCTATTTCTTAACGCAAATCAATATTGTGTTTTTATGTCATTTAATTGTTTGTTTGTTGTTAAATCCCCTCAGGAATTTTTCACTCAAATGGAGACACCCCCCCTTGAAAAATAATGGGGACAATGGATTTGAGGTCAACATTCATTTTGGGGTTTAAACCCTTAAAATAAAGAGACAGGAACTGATCCTTCCCCCCACCCCATCCCAGACCCCTGTTTATATTATGCATTATGCAAACTACTCTTTTTTTCATTTTTAAAAAAATATGTTAATAGCCTTTTACAAATACTTTAATGTGGTCCATCTCTTTGAATGATTTTCATTCCTAATTTAAGGATAGGTAGTGAATGAAATGTAAGCAATTTATCATTGATGCACTTTTATTTCATTTAATGCAGTATATTGTAAACATTTAGTTAGAATCATTTGGAGAGTGGGGATACCTCCAGGGGGTTCAAAACCTTTATACCATTAAATTTACATAACATAATAACACAAAAAGCGCAAAAATTTTGTATGGTCAAATGGAAAAAGTTTCCCCCTATTTAGGAGTCACATGATCATTTGCCATTCTGTTTTCAGGGACTGGAAGTGTATCTTGGATCCCCCCCCAAATTTCCCGGATATAATATAAAAAAAGACTTTGGGTGCCCTCCACCCTAGAAAACAGACACCACCATAACTTCTCCTTTTATTTGCTTCTCAGGAAATTCTTTCTGGAATCCCCCCTCCCCTCAAAAAAAATTCTTATTTTTTAACTGAATGTAACGTCATCGGGGATAACTCTTTAGAATGTGAAATTCGTCTTATTGCAGCATCGGGTACCTTTTATCCTTTTAAAATTTAACCTAAACATTCATTTTAGACTATTTTACCCCAAAACTATACCAAAACTGTCTTCCCCCTGCCATAGCTCCAACTTCATGAAATATAATCCAATTAAACACAAAATAATTCCAACTGACATACATGCGATGGTTTAAAACACTAGGCCTAGTACTGCACGTGCAATGCTATCTAAAAATGATAATGGTAAAACTAGTACTTAAATTAGGGTGACGCAACCCAATGGATGCAGGTCTTCAGATACATTTACAGTATAAAAAAAATTTAAAATTATTATTTACAAAAGATGTTTTATCTTAACTTTGCCATCTAGGCCTATTTCCAAAAACAGGAAAATGGGGGTGTTTGCGTGTGTGTGTGTTGATGGGAGAAGGTGGGGGGTTGATAAATTATTGGGTATACATGGTATATGGCAGCTTTCAAGGTGTTTCTGCTAATCAAGTATAAAAAAGTTTTTACATTTTAAAAAATCATCAAAAACGCTTTAAACTAATTTGAATAATATTTGTTTTATTATATAGAAAAAAGATTTAAAAAGTTCCAAATTTGGGCCAAAAATTTTCCCCTTCCCCCTTGTTTCAAACCTAATTTACATCATTAATTGAATTTTTGTTTAATTTTAGACTGGTAATGAATTATGAATATGAAATACATTATATAAGATCGTGGCCCATGAATCACATGTTCACTTGAGAATATTATGCTAATTTTTTAATCATGGAGGCCCTATTATGTTAATTATTAAATTATATTGACTTTTTCTTTGGTAAAGCCTAATTTTAGAGGAGTGTGCATTTAGAGGCAAAACCTTAGTGCTATTATTCTCATGACAGCATCTAGTTTATTGTGGAACACCCTATTTCATTCGTGTGCAGCCAAATTTTTACAATTCACTTTCTTTGGGGGTAAATTTAATGGGTTATGTAGAAAAAATTTAAAATTTAAAAAAACAATACGTTGAGAAATGAAATTTCTTTGGCACGGTAACCCAGAATCACAATATTGGGGCCCCCCGAAAAATGGTGATCAGTTCCACAGTATTTGGCTTTTAAAGGCCCACAACATATCTTTTTGTCTATTTTAAACGTCACGGAGTCTAAATGAATCGTTTATACAAGCATTGTAGAAAAACTCAATGCAGTGTTCTTGTACCATACGGGTATATTTTTTTTTTTTTTTTTTACAGGAAATGAAATTAAACTGGACCTGACCTCTTGTCATATCTAGAAAATCAGATGCTCTACAGTTACAATATCAAGGTCAATAAGTGCCTATCTTAATTTTACTTCAAACATTACATAACATATTTTCTATGAAAAGCAATGAAAATAAATAAAATTTCCCTTTTAAAAGATTTTCAGTGATACATGACTTTCTTTTTTTATCTATATTGTAATACATTCAAAACTGTAAGTCAAAAAACAAAAAAAAAAAAAAAAAAAAAAAAAAAAAACAAGATGGAATTTTTAAAGAGAACCACACAATCATTTTTTTATTTTATGCATTTTCAATGAATAGGATTAAAAGTGGTTTTATTATTTTTACCAAAGATTAATAAAAGTGGAGAGGACTTCATTTGTATGGAATAGGAGGAAATTTTGCTGATTCAATGTAATCTAACAGTGCACGACAACTGTATTTTCGAGTTAGATTTTTAAGCAGAAGATATTCAAGTGCTTGCAAATATTTCTTGATAAGCAAAAGCATTTTCATCTAAAATCGAGTTTCGGATAAGATTTTTCTTGCGAGCAGCATTGTCGACAGTTAATGCTTACTTCTCTAGCGTCTAATTTTCAGGAAGTTGTGAGTTTGACTTTGTATGTTTTGTATTGTTTACAGATTTATTATTTAAACATTTTTCGTACAAATGATTATTATGCCATTATTTTCAAACTGAATCGTATACGATATTTTTTCGTTTTGATCATCGTAAGAAGCATACAGTGTGACCGGTTACGGATGTTAACTCCCCTATGGCACCCGATTTCAACTCTCTCTCTTTTTTAAAGAGAAATGAACCCTAGGAAAATCCTGAGGTGGAATCAGGAGATAGGGATACATGCAGTAGGCATTCTCTGTTGACGGGTCACGCCCGCAGTGAGCCATATTGATTGACCAGGTGTACGAAACATTCGGTAGTCAAATTTATGATGAAAACAAAGATATTATACACGGTTACACACAGCCAAAGTACGACTTAATCATTTATTTGCTTATACTTGCTACCGAGGTCATTATGATGAACTAGAATTTAGGAAATGCTGACAGTAACCAAGGTTGTTAAAATCCCTGTCACATCAACCCACCTGTCAGTAGCCTGCCTCTGTTTATAAACTAATCGTTCTCAGAACATGCTTTTGGGTATCGAGTATAAATGGACTTTGGCGAGAAGCGCTGACTTTTACAGTTGACGGCTTACTTTTACACTAGGACAACCCTGAATGTACAGAAGCTCTTTTACGATATGAATATTTAGCTCAACATTTAACTAACGCAAAATGACGCGCTATTTCAAAGCACATAAGGGATTTCTGATCTATAATCAATTCTGTACCTCCTTACATGATTCTAGCTATGCAGCTTGGATAATAGAAGCTAGCAAAACTGATTGCTCTCTATTAGTGGATTTAAACCGTCATGTTTACAGAAGAAAATGCAGCTAAAACAACCTATCCTTTCTATCTGTCCTTCTGTATTCAATAATCCAGAAGTAAAAATGAATTAAATAATAATATATTAAATGATCAGTACGTACTGGTCCCTGCTGACAAAGCAGGTAACAACATTGTCTTTGTCTGTAGGTTCGTTATATAAATTTTATTTTGAAGGAACTTGGATTTAACTCTAAAAGTGGTAATCCAATTTAAACTCATAATTCCCTTTCTAAGGAAGAAAATTTTCAAAATCATTTATCTGTTTTAATGCCCTGTTCACACGGAGAGTTTAATTCGAATTAAACGTCAAGTTACTGCGAATTAGCTTCGCTTAGCGTTCACACAGAGAATTCAATGTGAATTAGTTTAATTCGAATTAGTTTACTGCGCATTAAATTACTTCGCATTAGCTCCGTGTGAACACTAACGAAGCTATTGAATTAAATTTTAACGCATGCGAATTAAATTTTAACGCATGCGTAAGGCCAGAATTAAGTCACAGGACACGTGTTGGTGGTTATATATAGGTATTTGTGCTATATGTGGTTCAAAAATTTGAGGGAAAGTATGTTAATCACTAAAATCAATGAATACCTGTATAGCCACTGCATGATGTATCAAAGGATGGCTCTGCATACATGACGTGATTTACAAATTACGTCAAAAAAGACTTACTGACGCCTGACTGTAGAAGAAAATTTTTGAGTCTCATTAGTTTACTTCGCATTAGCTGTCGTGTGAACGCAATTTAATTCGAATTAGTTTGATTCGCATTAGTTTACTTCTCATTAATTTACTGTGAATTAAACTTGTCGTGTGAACAGGGCATAAGTATTTTAATATTCCTAACAACCAACATGAATTTGAATTACAATATCTATATTTGATTCTATAACTTCATAAAAATCATTAAAAACAAAAACACGGGGGGGCCAGAAAATTTAACCAAGCCTTTTTTGAACTCCTATAATGTGGTGGTCCTGGAGCTACTGGCCACAATTCCCCTGCTACCTCTGGTCACATGGTATACTCACAGCACCTGTCTTGACATTCCTTTTCTTTTTTCTGTTATATGCTGCAAGAACGGACTGTTCTGTTAGCTCCGTCATTTTGTCTTTATTTTATAACTGCAGGCACTATTAAACAGCGGACTATTTATTCACAGTGTGTTCTTTTTCCGCCATCACCGTACTTGGGCATTAACATCTTTAGATTTTGAGAAATGCTATATTGGCGCTCGAGCAAGGGTGCTGTGACGTTCCATGTGATTGGAGGTAGCAGCGCAATTCGTGTAACCTCCAAACCACCCCCAAAAAATATTATCAGAAGTGAAGGAAAAACTTAAGAGTACTGTGAACAAATATTAAAAAGGTGTAAATCAGATGTGGACACTTAAAAATTCCAAGGAAAATTTGAAATAAAAAAATTTAAAAATTTTATTAAAAACTTACGACTTTTCAACTTTATAAATAATCTTCCCCCACGATTAACTAAATCCAGCCTATTTGATTTCTCAATAAAAATGTAATTTTAAATTTTTTCCTTTACATTATTTTTTGAAAAATTATTTTGTTAAAAACATTTGTTTACACAAACAAGTACTCTGAAGTTGACATAAAAATATGCTTGAGTTTATGCTTAAATTCTTTTTGGAGACAAGGTTTCCAGCCATTCCCGGAATTCCCATGGGTACCAATTGCGCCCCGTTTTTAGCAACCTTTTTTTAATATGAAGTATAATTTTTAAACCTTATACGTTCAATATACATTTAGATACATTGACAATATATTGTCCATTAACAATGGTTTTTTTCCATTCCTATGAATTCCATATATCCCGGGGAGCTTTCAATAACAGATAACCACAGAGTTTTCATTGTTTCTGTATGAATATTTTATTAGAAAAAACGTTAAAGGTAATCAAACAACCAAGCTTAATGATCTACATGATGACTTTAACTTTCAACCTAACTTTCCCCTTTCTTTTTAAGCAATATACCTTCATTTCCTGCATATGGGGATATTCTCATTATTAAAAGCAAAACCGGTATTCGTATATGCAATTTCTAAAAAAGTATAGTTTTTAAAAATGATGATGAAACAAAAATATCAGCATTTCTTTAAAGTCATTCTTTCGTAAATTTATGACCGATTCAGTGACCTTGTAGCAAATACAAATTATCATCGAGTCAAATGCTGACTGACGTTTTATACTTATTGAAATCCTTTTTCACACTGAATAGACGACGGATTTTTCCCTTATTTCCCCATAATGACAAGGGGCACATGGCGGGGGACCGGATCCAGGGGATGCTCACTCCTCCCTGGCACCAATGACCTTTATTTTTTAGGTCCAGTTTGCTCCTAATTTATATTGTTTTTGTTCTTTTGACTTGAATAAGTTCTAATCTCCTTTTATTTCATTTTAACCCCAAACATGTATATCTGCTGGTGGACAGTCTGTCCCCCCGGATACTTTTCGTTGTTGTAATTCATGAGTACACAGAATAACGAAGTGATACTGGTAGAAGCTTTTCCAGATAAAAAAGCGTTACTCTTTTGAGTCATTTGAAATGAAAGACACAACAGACCTGACACATCGTTTCTGTTGATATTTTATTAGAAAAAAAACGTGGTGGTAAATTTAAAACAAAGGTTTATGAAAACATGATGACTTAACTTTTCAATCTGCAACTTTCCTTATGCAGCATTATACCCTTATTCCTGTTTAGGGTTTTTTGTCATATTATGTGCAGTTATTATACGCAAGAGCATGTCTCGTATGAAAATTTTTTAAAAAAGTTTTTTTATAAACAAGTTGATGAAACAAAATATCAGCATTTGTTTAAAGTCATATTTCGTAAGTTCAATGGTCAATTAGTGACCTTGTTTGATATCAAAATTTCAA
>NW_026919505.1:0-16032 GCF_032062105.1 Saccostrea cuccullata
ATATTTCATAATTATCTGTTTGGATTCTCAACTCAGATGAACAGTTAAAAAGTTGATTCTTTGATTTTTTTTTTCTCTAAAATTATAAATATCAAAACGTACAGTTGTTTTACACTGAATCTAGAAAAATTAAAAACAGTTTTGTTGCTATTAAAAGGAACAATTTCTTATCTATTGTAAAGTGTTTTGTAAAATAAAAATTCTAGTTCTACACAGGTGTAAGCTGAAGTTTTGAAAGGAAGCTGGAATCTAATATTGGGAAAATTTGGAGAACGGGCCCTAAGACAATAAATTGACAACGCACCTTAGTCAAAATATGTTTTCGCTCCATGGTCTCCAGGTCAGGACATACAACAACCTGTTTCATGTCTTATGAGAACTGATTTTGTTCCTGTTTTCTTTTCATTCGTACGAAGTAGCGTTTAAAACTTTTACATAAAAAAAAGTTCTTTTGCTTTCAACTATACGTTTTACTTTTGATCCAGAGATGTATATTCGAGTAAGAATTGTGTTTTTTTATATATATAACTCTCGATAATATATATTCAATTGAACATGTGATGAAAGACTAAACAAAGTTTTCCTCAGTATTTCATATTTTGTTATTTTTTTTTAATAGCTATACACGATAAGATTTTTTTTGTTTTCATTTTATTTTTTCTCGTAGCCTGCGGAGCAGATTGGCACAAAGAGATCAATTCACCCGACGTTTGTCCAACTGTCCGTCCGTCTGTCACACATTGTATCTGAAGAACCGTAAGAGACGTGGACTTGGTGTTTTGCACATTTATTGCTAGGCACTATTGTGTTTTTAAATTGACATTGTTACCGATCTCATGATCCCTGACCTTAGTCTTTGACGAACTTTACTAAAAGTTTTTAAAATAAATTCCTGGTTTAAAGCCATCATTTAGTTAGATTGAATGTCGAATAAATGACCTTGAAAGCAAATACAATATATCATTATGTCAAATGCTGATTAATCTTTTTTTTTCATACTGATCGTGAGGTCATTATACATCTACACAATGTGTTGTCCATCCATTTTTCAGGGTTTTTTTTTTTTAATGAACATGTTAAGGAGGACAGGTCACGTTTGACCGATCGGCAGAAGATATTCAATCCTCCATGGTGCGTGACAGCACCTCGTACGCTTTAGAGGTCTCTGTTGAATTTTTTTAATAAAATTTTGATCCCGAATACGTTTGTTTTATCCAGATATTCAATGGATATACTTATTAATAATGCCACAGGAGCACGGTTTCATACATCGATATTATTTGCACTGTTTTCACAGAGTTATGTTGGTTTTTTCCTTAGAGATTTTCCTATTTGGAAGCTTCTAGTAAACTTTTTGAACTAACAATTCCAATGAACAAACCCGGGCATTTTCAATATTGATGAAACATAATTATATGTGTGTGACGATAACTTTTTAAATATGTTCCAATCTTGCCACTTGAAAATGTTTTTTTTTTTATATTTCTAAAACGGAAATTGAGACCAAAAAATGTATAATACATATTTTTCCAACAGTAGTAAACTAATCAATGTAAATGGTTCCTTTACGTCAACAACTTAAAAATAAAAATTCTCATTGATAAATGCGTAAATTTATATGAATACATACCATTTTATAACATTTGTACTTAACATATTAAAACTACTTCATGAAATTGAGGTACTTGATATGTATAATTTTATCCTTATTACATTGTGAGGTAGAGTGGATACTTTTCTGCACACAAGTGGCTTTATTCATTAAATAGCTCCTTCGCGTGTTCGGCGAATTATAAATACTTTTTTCCGGACTCCATGCGTATCAAATATGACAATGAATGCGAGATTTGATCTTCTGGAGTCACTGTTTGCTTTTATAAAACTTTTACTTCCCTGTTTTAATTTGTGTGGTTTACATGCACAGTCATGTATGTACTCGTTTTTATCCTAGGGATTTTTATGTTTTCTTCTGCGTACGGTGAGAAAACTTGTCTTTTTAAAAATTTTTTAGCTATGCAGAGTTTTGCATTGATACATTACATATATGTGTATTTATTATTTCTCATTCAAGGTTTTCAATTATCTTGTGAAAAGACTTATTCGATTCTTGCGTGACCATAAATACTTTCTTAAAATTCAACGTGAAGTCAATGAAAACAAAGGAAGAATGATATCAGTTGCGGCTCAACGAAAACATAAAGTTATCCCTTCTGTTTTTTTTTTTAATTTTTTATGCATTCAAATTGCGTAAATAAAAAGCAACGTTGTGTTCACTGTGTTAGATAATGAGATGATGATAAAGTAGATATTGTCTTAGTAGATTTCTTTTTCTTTTACAATGCGTAGTTTCTATAATAGATATGTGTTGCGTGATGAAGATATTTCAGACGAAGTGCATCTTGTCATAAACATGTATAACTTGACCCGTAATGCATATATGACGTACTTAGCAGGAACAATAAACTCGGTATATACCGCTGCTGATTCTTCGGATTATGTCCCCGTTTCAAACAGAGCAAAGTAATCATCCATATTTCAAACAGAGCAAAGTAATCATCCATATTGAAGTGTCTAAAATCACAAAAAAAAAACTAAAAGAAAAAAGCTGGTTATTTTATTAGAAAAAAAAGCCTTACATATATACAACCCCAATATATCAGGATTTCTTAATAACCGGTTTTGTAATGATTGTACAGATATCATATTGCTCCCTAGGTATAAAAAACAAGTTTTCCATAAATGCTTTTGCACAAATGAAATACCAAAAAGTAAGTCCGTTTAAAGGATGTTTTGCTGCCATAGGGATATGTAAATAAGTTTAGGGGAACCTTTTTTTTATTAATCATATCTTTTTGCTTTCAAAAGAAATATATGACTGTTGAATCATTAAGGTGAGATATGTTTCCGTAATTATACGTTTGTATTCAATTTAAGCAATATATCAAAAACACACCAATGCCAAAGTCGATGCCTGGCGCAGAGCGTCGGCTTTGAAGTCCCGAAGTAAAAAGTTTACTTTCTTACGTCGCGGGTTTGATTCCCGCAGTTGGACGTAGAGACAGTTCTCTTGGATGAGAACCGAGGTCACGCGTGTCTCTGTTTATGCTAAGACGAAAAACACCCCGTCCTGCTCAAAGGCCCCTAGTTACAAGTATAGGACAAAATATCTAGCTTTCCGCCGTCTCCATATGATGGAAAAATCCTGAGATTGACGTAAAATGACAATCCAACAAACAAACAAATGCTAGATAGAAGTGCTATTGTTCATAAAAAGACGTGCAGAGTTCTTTTTTTTTCTCTTCTTTCACTACTCATAGCCAAGGTTGTATATTCAACTATCAAAATCCAAGCAGTCTATCCCCCACCAAAAAAAAAAAATCTAAAAAAAATCCCTTATGTAAATAATGTACCTATCAGCCAACACCCCGTCTACATGGTAATTAAGTACACTGTGTTTGTTTGATATTCATACTATTATAAGTTCTTTGACGGGTATGTAAAAAAAAATTGAAATAAACATGCCACAAAAATGATTAACATGTATCATTTGATGCATGAATGTTACTTTTCTGTCTCAGGATTAAGCAACTTTTTAGGATTATTTCAATTTAAACTATAATTTTTTAAAATGTTTACTGAAAACGTCCTCATAACATTTTTAAATGGGTAAAAACTGGATTCATCAGTATGGGAACAATTCAGTGAACAGATCTCTCTGTATTGATATTTAATTGTTTAATTTCTGATGATTTCATTTTAAATTGTACAAATTATCTTCTATAAAGGAGATGCTAAATGTACTAAATAATGTATTTATTCTTACATTTTTTTATTTGAAGTAAAGTTAAACATCCCTGTATTAAACACAAATTACCCCGACTTCAGATGGACATAATGTATCTGTTTACACATTATTTGTGCTTGTGTCTAATTTCATCAGAAAATCTGGCTCTTCGGAAACCGGCTTGGCAGAGTTCATCACACGATCCCGCTGTGTCAGGTCCCGACAATGCGGTTGATGGTTCGAAAACAGACTTATCCTATCATGGAAATACCTGTAGTGTGTCAGCTGGTAAAAGAAGCAATGCTACCTTTTGGGTTAACCTAACAGAAATTCGTAGCATTTATAACATTGTGATCTACTACAGGACGGACAATGTTAAATGGGGTACGTATATAATTATATGCAATTAACTACAGAGCAAGAAAAAGTGTCTTCATATCGTCCTCTTTAAAGTTGGTCAAATAAGCAATACAATTTACTGTTACTGTTGTAAGTCTAATTGAACATGTAATATGAGATATTTATCAGTCTCCATCATTTTGCTTTCACTAATAACTTTTTGGTACATACAAGTATACTCAATACGAAAGTATCAATTTTATATACTTACTTGAGTTCAGGCACATAGTTACTACGATTTCAGATATAAACATTGTACAATTCCATGCGTTCCTAATGTCACAAAGGATCTAGGCGATGTTTTATGTACGAGCATCATAAACAAAATCTCAGTTGTTCTCATAACTTTAGGTAATGCAAGAAACACGGTGTCATTGAGTATACCTAGAACTTTGAAACAAAAATATGTCCATGGTGACAGAACAGTGGCTATCCATTCTTATCGACTAAAGTTAGTGGCGGTCGACTTAACCAGCCCGAGTCTAATTGTTTTTACCCCATGGATCTCGATAATTTTTTGTCAATTAATTTTTTTGTTGTATCTATTGTTTTCAAATAAAAAAAAATTCGAATTCTTACCACCCTGATTTCTTTAGGGGACACCTCATAATTTGTCAAATTTTACTTTTGAATTCTATGGGAATTTGTTGGAAAAGCGCTACATTATCTCATTTTTCCCCATTTTTTTATTATTATTTTGCCCTTTAGATTTCTTCTCCTGTCAAGAAGATGAAGGTCATTGTAAAGTGACCAAATTGTGAAATTTCAAAAAAGGTTACCATCTCGATTGCTCTAGGTAGTAATTACAAAGTTTTTTTTTCGATGCCCACTACCTCTAAATTTGTTATATTGTGGTTTTATACACATTGGTGCAGACTTGGTAACAACTAGCAATATTTAGATTGCTGTTTTTTTTCTGATGTTCTGTCATGAGTTTAGTAAAATATCCATGGACGTCTACGAACATATAAGCGATTTATATGCCATTCTTCAACGTTGAAGATCGAAAAGCAGCGACGTCGCTAGAGCCATTTTAGCGTTTTTACACAATCATTGTTGTAAAATCACATTTTCAGAGCAGTAGACGTTTCAGATTATTTTAATCTTATGTAAACACAATTTTTTGAAAGGTGTACTGCCGCTTCGGGTTCGTTCGGGGTCTGCTAGGGCATTGTCGGTGCCCATAGGTTATATCGTGGTCCATCAGTTTAAAATGTTGCTTACAACAATTTTATCCGAGACAAGTTTTTTTTCTCTTGATAAATGAACAAGAAAATGTGGTTTATATTATGAAATTTTTTCGACATCAACAATATACTCTCAGCATTTCCAAATGTTCTTGCCTATAAATTGTTTTAAAAAAAATGAGTACTAAGGTCATGAAAAGAGAGAGAAGGAGAAATGACACAGATACACAAAAAGAGAAGAAGGAAATAGAGTTCCTAAGTCTACTATTAATGTAAAATTGAATATTGATATAAAATTTAAACAAATTAATTATTAATTGTGCACTGCATATGCATACATGGGAGTTGTAAACCGAGTAAACATATTTAGATTAAAAGCCCAAATTTATATTTCTAGGATCATCAAATCAATATACAAGCAGATTTATGGGATTCTATGTGTACATTTCAAACACAACAAAAAGAGAAGATGGTCACTTGTGTTTTCATGACAGAAACTACACCAGAGCCACAATACCCTCCGTCGCTAACATAACTTGCCCCTTCCATGGACAGTACGTCATCTACTATAATGAAAGACCAGTGAAAGACAGTTATACAACTGGACACTCTACAAATGCCTTTACTGAACTATGTGAAGTCGAGGTTTATGGTAGGTGAAAAATATTAACTCCAAAGAAATAAAGTGAAAATAGTTATAAGAAAAGTACATTTTTATTCATTATTTATTGTGTT
Organism: Saccostrea cuccullata; assembly: GCF_032062105.1. NCBI lineage: Eukaryota > Metazoa > Mollusca > Bivalvia > Ostreida > Ostreidae > Saccostrea > Saccostrea cuccullata. The sequence continues at coordinate 6,106 of NW_026919505.1, forward strand.
TATTTTTGAATCACGTGTTTTTGTATCATTTATGTATGTATATTATTTTTTTTTTATTTTTTGTAAGGCTGCTCAAGTCCTAGACGTTACGGATCTAATTGCTCAAAGGCCTGTCCGAAAAACTGCAAGAGGTACTGTCAAATAGAATCGGGAAATTGTCTACAGTGTTCGCCTGGTTACGGAGGGGACCGCTGTGAACAAGGTAGGAAATCTAAATAAGACATACTTATTTGTGACAAACAACTTGATGAAACATTATGGAATATAAGCAGTTTCTTTTAACGTCATCAATTCGTAAGTCCTATGGTCCATACAATGACATTGAGAGCAAATACAATTTATCGTCATTTCAAGTGCTGACTAATGTTTTTCATACTAATTGTTAAAATTTTATGCACACATTAAATTGTCGACGGATTTTCCCGTTATTTCCCAATCACGCGACCGGTCAGCAGAGTAAACTCATCCATGGCTGATTTGCTCTTCATCTTTTTATTGTTGAATGGACTTTTGACTTGAATATTGTTTGTCTGTATACATGTACATGTATTTTTAATTTGAATTACGTTTTAATTAATATTTTTAATTTTATTAGTCGCCCGCGTGAAGCATTGGTAAGAGCGTCTGCTGTAGAGTCGCGAAGTAAGGAGTTGATCCTTACGTAACGGGTTTGAATCGTTCTGATCCTTTGGATGAGACCGTCCAAACCAAGGTCCCGCGCCGCAATAGGTGCTGACACAAAAAAATCCCTCATCGCTCAATGGCCCTCAGCGTCGAATATAGGGCAAAAATTGTAGCTCCCAACCGGTTTTGGAGAGGAACGTTTACTCCCCGTTACACGACGGACTCTGGTTGTTGTAGGTATTTTGTTGTGTTTAAGGCTGTTACCAACAAGCATATGACTTGGTTGTATAAGAATTAAATAGAAATCTTAAAATTAAGCATATTTTTTTAACCGCAGGTTGCGTATGTTAAAAAACAAAAATAAAAAAAAAAAAAATAGTCAATTTTGACAGAAATTTTACTTATGGCTCATCATACCAATATTTCCAGCAATCCAATTTTTCATCATTCAAAGACAAAACCGATTTATCAAGGACGTAACAGAACAAAACACGCATATGTAATCCTACTCAGAAAATCTAGTATACGTAAACAGTTAAGTAAACATTCTTATATTACTTTACGTCTTTAAAGTAGAATCGAAGAAAAAACTTACATATTAAAACATTAACTTAAGCCCTCAAGGAGAAATTGTTACCATTGTAAAAGAAACAAACTATCTACAAATCTTGGATTGAAGTACCTCAATCATGTAAAAGTATGTAAACGTGGACCCCTGTCTGCGTGGTCAGCATTGCAGCAATATAATTACCCTTTATACAATAGGCCTTAACTAAGCAATGCCTGCAAATCTTAACATGGAGTTCGTTAAAGGTAAAACTATACTGTAGAGGTCCAGTATAGGAAAATAAGTAAAAACCATATACATAACAAATCATGATTTGATATCATTTGTGAAAGATATAATTTTATGTAGATTATAACATTATTGATAACAACGTTATTTATATATATTTACATTTGCAAATGTTTTCCTTTATATAACACTACTGAAAGCAATCCGTATCTATAACTGTATAACTACCGGTACGGGGTCAAGAGGCCTTAGATGTGATTATCAATAAACGTTCGACGTTATTTCTCAATGACGTCATAAAGGATGGACGCGCGTTTAATTGATTACACACATGGCGTTGGGTTTGAAAAATAATGCATTTCACACGTTAAAAGTCACAATCAGGCAATTACATGTATAAAGTATGAATAAGTCACAAATGTAAATATAAGTTATAAGGTATCATTTTAAAATATCTATAGTGCTATAGATACGGGTTGGTACTAGATCAAATTCATCATAAAACCCTTCGGGCTTTATGGAATTTAATCTCGTGACCGACCCGTATTTATATCCCGATAGATATTTCAAAATTTTACTTTATTTCTTAAATATCCTTCTATAGCTATTCACATGGAAAACACTGAAATAACTCGGTCTTGATGTTGCTGACATTTAAGTTATGTTAGTTTTGTTTGGAAAATTCATACTTGATTGATTGAATGATTGTATACTGTTTAACGTCCCTCTCCAGAATATTTCACTGAAATGGAGACGTCACCATTGCCGGTGAAGGGCTGCAAATTGAGGCCTATGCTCAGCACTTACGGCCTTTGAGCAGGGAGGGATCTTTATCGTGCCACACCTGCTGTGACATGGGGCCTCGGTTTATACGGTCTCATCCGAAGGACCGCCCTATTTAGTCGCCTTTTACGAAAAGCAAGGGGGTACTGAGGACTTATTCTAACCCGGATCCCAACGGGGCAAATTCATACTTGATATTCATACTTGATGTTTTTCCCCTAAAATAGAAGTTCATTTTTGTTTACAATCCTCTCTCCCTCGACCTGCTGACATTGATTTGAGGATTAACTATTTGATTTTAAAATTTTATGATGTAATCAGTCAAATGGCTTGTGTTTTAATTTGCATCAACACATTTGCATTATGAGACAAGCCAATCGATTGATCATTGGCATGGAAGGAAAAAAAAAACTAACAGTTATTTTTTTTATATTTACATGCTCTTGATTCCACTAATTCACGCACTACAAGCCCTGCTTTCGTCTCTGTGTTTTTAAAAACTGTGATTAACAAGTGCATTGGTGTAGAAATAAAGAACATTGTGTATTTGTAATTTTATCTCGGACAAAGAGACTGGAAATGTCAATATTAGTGAATGCATGTAAATCTTTCCTTTCGATCGAACTTGTTCACATGTAAAAGTATTTTTAAATGTTATATTTGATTCCTTTCAACACAAGTTAGGGTGTGTTTGTGTGTGTGTGTGTGGGGGGGGGGGGGTAGATTTCAATGAAAATATTCTGTTTCAGAAGGTTTGAAGAAAAATGTCGTTTATTATTGGGCAGATAATAATTTCAATAATAGCTTAAAAACACATATTTTGTTCAAGATTAATTAAAAATGCAGCAAAATGAAGATTAGAATCTTTGAAAAATACATTTACATATGTTAACTAATGATGCCCCCCCCCCCCCAAAAAAAAAAGAAAAAGAAAAAGAAAAAAATAAGAACTTCTGATGAACAAATATTTGCTTATTGAATCTAATACTAACCTTACCAGTAGTACATGTATCGGGCTGAAAGCACAAATACATACTACAATGTATTGAGTCGCAGTGTGTATCCAATGATAGATACGCAGTTTTCTTTTGCATGTCTAACACAACTGTATTGAATTAATTGATATTTAAAAATTTCATTTGTGATAATCGCGAATTGTGAAACAATTGGCTAGTCTTTTTTTTCATTCAGGTGTCCAATGAGGTCTATAAAATAATTGATTGTGTAAACCAAGCAATGGGCCGTAATTGGAGTAAATTACAACTTTAACATCAGAAACTGAAAAAGGGTATATAATATTTAGGTTCATGTTATGTATAAATTTATATATTTTTATCGTACTAACGACGAAAATCTTAATGTGGCACTTACATTTGTGGTGGAACTGTTTTGCTGATTTTTTCACTGCGGCGCTACAGAATTTGACGGTAAAACAGACCATGGAGAACCCTGTGTCATGATCGGGAAACAGCTGAAATATCCGTACACATTGCACATTTTAGTTTCTGAATTAAGACCATATAATTAGTATGTAAAACGTCATTTGACTTAATGATCGAAAGTATTTGCTCAAAAGGTTATTTTATCGAACTAAAATAAAATACGAAAAGATGGTTTTAAACAAAACTCCTCATATTCTTTTTTGATCAACTTGTTTGTCAATAGCATAAATCCTTCTAATGTTAGTTTGCAAGGCATGCTATACATGTTGCAGTGTATGAATCGAATCCGTTGTAATATAACTAAAAAAAACCTTGCAGATACATCATAGCAAATGTAACGCATGTTGATAATTGAAAAATTAAAGTCATCATTGTTGCAACGCACTTTGAAAAAATTACACAGTTTGAGTTTTTTTTCAAAGTGCGTTAAAATAGGGACAATATCAACGCACTTTGAAAAATTTTTCAAAGTGCATTATGAGTGTACATAGGCTTTTTTTACCATGTGGAGATTTACAGCACTTTGAAAAAAAAATGTGTAATACAAAAATTATAGACTTAGATTTTAGTAATTGAAAGAATTATTTGTAATAATTATATTTTTCGAAAAACGTTTTAATTTATATGCATTGATTCACTTTCATTTAGAACAAGAAGATGAGTATATAGATGGTCTCTATGTGAAACTCTTTTTTCTTATACATAGCCGTCGGTAGCAAATTGAAAGTGCCCCCCCCCCCCCAAAGGTAAACCCCAATTTTTAATGTCATTATGTATATCTTTGTAAAACATTTCTTTGTAGACCCTCAACCTTCATGCTACCGATTCCTAGGCTACACCCAGATATATGTATTTGCATAAGATTTAGTTTACATTAAATGCATGCCATGCAAACTGGAAAAAAATAAAGTACAGTAACACATTTAAGAGAGAAAAAATTCTAAAAGTATGGAAAAATCAAAATCGCTCACTTTCACATCCAGAAGTGACCTTATTACCGAAAAGTTATCCAACAGGTTCAATCATTTATCACGCCTAAGATTTTCCAGAATTTTCAAAGTGCGTTAATATGGTCAATATCAACGTACTTTGAAAAGAAATTTTATTTTTTCAAAATGCGTTGATGTGGTCCCAAATTTAACGCTCTTTGAAATTTTTTTTCAAAACGCGTTATTTTTCAAAGTGCATTGTAACACATCATATTTATTACAAAATTTGTTGTTAGATATTCATCCTTTTATAGTGAAAATCCAAATATAGAACAAAAGTTTCAGACTTTATTTCAAACTATCCGGACTTCATCGTACCAAGCTAATTGGATAAATTTTGTTGACATAAAAATAGACTTACCATGGTTAATTGGTACATGTTATGCTTTGTCCATGTATTTGAAGTGTCAAATTGAAGGTCACTGCATTCTTTGTTTTCATGTATTAGATTTTGAAGAAATTTTTCTTAGTATGAATACAAAAAAAGTATCTTTATAACCGTGTGTGATTGGTGCCCATCGAAATTCCTATAGATTTATGAAGATTTGTTCTCCGAAAACCATTTAGATATGGCCAAGCTGAAACTCAAGATTTAAAAAAAATATATATAAATTCAATGTATTTATTTTTGCATGCAATCAAAATGTATGTAACAAATATGTAATATAAAGTTCACAACATTTTTTTTCAGTATGTGAAACTGGATTTTACGGAGATAATTGTAACCAAACTTGTGGATATTGCAAAGATGATAAAACATGCTATCCAACAAATGGGACGTGTTCAAACGGATGCGCCGCTGGCTTTCAGGGCTTGCTTTGTAACACAGGTAGAGAAATAATGGGCAAAATATGTGGGTCTTTCATTTTATCTTTACTTTAAATAAGAACAATAATTAAAGAAAGTTATGAAAGAATTACATAGATTTAAAAAAGGCTACATTTTTGTTACCACCTTGGGAAAAAAATTCTTATTGTCGAGATAAACTGAAAAAAATATATATAACCACATCTTAATCGGAAATTCAATCATTTATCACACCTAAGATTTTCCAGAATTTTCAGAGTGCGTTAATATGGTCAATATCAACGTACTTTGAAAAGAAATTTTATTTTTTCAAAATGCATTGATGTGGTCCCAAATTTAAAGCACTTTGAAATTTTTTTTTCAAAGCGCGTTATTTTTCAAAGTGCGTTGTAAAACATCATATCTATTATAAAATTTGTTGTAACATTGTAGATATTCATCCTTTTATAGTGAAAATCCAAATAAAAAACAAAAGTTTCAGACTTTATTTCAAACTATCCGGACTTCATCATACCAAGCTAATTGGATAAATTTTGATGACATAAAAATAGACTTACCATGGTTAATTGGTACATGTTATGCTTTGTCCATAAATTTGAAGTGTCAAATTGAAGGTCACTGCATTCTTTTGTTTTCATGTATTAGATTTTGAAGAAAATTTTCTTAGTATGAATAAAAAAAAGTATCTTTATAACCGTGTGTGATTGGTGCCCATCGAAATTCCTATAGATTTATGAAGATTTGTTCTCCGAAAACCATTTAGATATGGCCAAGCTGAAACTCAAGATTTTTAAAAAAAAATATAAATTCAATGTATTTATTTTTGCATGCAATCAAAATGTGTGTAACAAATATGTAATATAAAGTTCACAACATTTTTTTTCAGTATGTGAAACTAAATTTTATGGAGATAATTGTAACCAAACTTGTGGATATTGCAAAGATGATAAAACATGCTATCCAACTAATGGGACGTGTTCAAACGGATGCGCCGCTGGCTTTCAGGGCTTGCTTTGTAACACAGGTAGAGAAATAATGGGCAAAATATGTGGGTCTTTCATTTTATCTTTACTTTAAATAAGAACAATAATTAAAGAAAGTTATGAAAGAATTACATAGATTTAAAAAAGGCTACATTTTTGTTACCACCTTGGGAAAAAAATTCGTATTGTCGAGATAAACTGAAAAGAAATATATATAACCACATCTTAATCGGAAATCAAAATAGAATTCTTTAATTTTTTCTGTAAATACATTTAACTTAATTTAGAATGTGCACTTGGATTCTATGGAGAAGATTGTCTCTTGACTTGTGGTAAATGTAACTCGTCGAATAAATGTAATCCAAAAAACGGGACCTGTCAACATGGTTGTATTGCTGGGTATTTGGGCTTCCTTTGTAATAAAGGTATAAAAAAAACAGTTGTAATGTAGGAGAAAAAGAAATCATTTTTCTACACAATATATAGAATTTATCAAAACGATGATTTTTTTTAAAAAATAAATGTAGTAAATCCATGAGTGATAAATCAAAATTAATATTTTAAGTTACCTATTTTTGTTTATTATTTCAACATTCGATTTTCCCTACAACTATACATGTATCTTTCATCGTCTTATGAAATGAAACTGATATATTTTTTTTTAGATGTCTAGCTTTTTTTTTCATTTAGAAAATTTGGCTTATAACCGACCAGCTTGGCAGACGTCAAGCCATGACTTAAATGTTGGTCCTTTAAGAGCGGTTGATGGACGGAAAACCGATTTTTCTCATACTGGGTACCAGTGCAGTATATCAGCTAATTTACGTAAACAGGCAACATGGTGGGTGAATCTCACTGAAATACGAAGCATACGTGACGTTATCATATACTACAGAACGGGAAACAAAAATTGGGGTAAATACAATTTGTATTTTAGCACCTAAATACAACAAAACAATAAGAAAAGCATTTTTGGATAAAATATAATACACGTATGCACTTTTGTAAAATTTAAAATAGCTTTACATATATTATCAAACTTTTAACGATGTTTTTGCTAACGTGTTAAATCTTCACAATGGAGATATCAATACTTGCATGTGGTTGACAGCAATATATAGATCAAAAAATATTTAAAAAAACAACATATTTGCAATATTAAATTTAAAACAAAAAGAATACTTATTTTGAAATTAATATTAATATTTCCGTTTTCTATTATGATGCAAGAATGCTATCTTGCAGATGAAAACAATGGTTTCACACCCCGTTTTATGGGGTTTTATCTCTACGTATCAAACACAACAAATACGCAAAATGGTCACCTATGTTTTCACGACACAAACTATACCAGAGCCACTATACCAGCTGTTGTTAACATTAGGTGCCCAGTACATGGACAGTATGTTATTTACTACAACGAAAGGCCAATAAAGAATGATAACAGAACAGAAGCTTCCGAGTATGCATTTACTGAACTCTGTGAGGTCGAGGTTTTTGGTACGTTATTTCAATTAAATAATGTCTTTATTGAAATTTTGCCTGCGGAAGTTTAAGCTGTTTTTAACATATAAACATAGAATATATAAGAAGTTAATTACATATTCCATACATATTTTCAGGTTGTTCTTCTCCTAGTCACTATGGCCAGGACTGTTCAAAACCATGTCCGAGAAATTGTGATTTATACTGTCACATAGAATCAGGAAATTGTCTACAATGTAAACCTGGCTACAAAGGAAAAAGGTGTGAACAAGGTAAGCGTCTATCTTAGGTCATTAATATCTTCCTTAAAAGAAAAATGTTTAAGTGCATTCATATTAATGGTATTGACAAGAATCATTGCAATATAAATTATAAGATGGAAATATTTTTCCTTCAGTGAAATTCATCATCAATTCTTCTTAGTTATGATTGTCACAATAGGTAAATCTGTAGAGCACTCGCTCCATGACGGTAGATGATGAGTGCAAATCTCGGCTGCGACAGAGAAAAGACGTTAAATCTTATTACATTTGTTCCTTTGTTGGGGACTCTTAAACACCCAATTTTATGTTAACGCCCCCAAAATCTACCTGATTCAAGATCAATAATTTACCGCCTGTCAATCATTAAAAAAACAATAGCTTCTGATTTGATTGACAGGTCAGCTACCTGTGCTTCCTAATAATCTGAGTTTGCATGATTTGAAAACAATTACCTGATCACGCGTCAAACGCTTTCATGTACCCGCATAGTATACACGCGGATTAGAAAACTCCAATATGTTTGAATTTTATTTCAAAAAATAATTGAAAGTAGATTATTAATACATTGACATAATAAAATATTTCTTTTCTATCTTCACTGCTGTTTGTTACTTGTAAGTGTTGTATCGTCCACGTTTTCCTGTAGAAAAAAGACCGCGTCCACAGAAACCGGCTCTATTTCCCGTAATTAGAAGTCCGACGAATTAAATTATTTTTTAAGAAACGGGATAAAAGAAAAATATTCGGCACTAATAAACGGCATTGCATAGTTTTTAAAAGATGTTTTATTTTGTACTATGGCTACAATCCGCACGATGCTGCACAGAAATTGATGTCAGAATTAATGCTCGAATTTCCTTAATGTACTTAATGAAAATGTGAAGATATATAATTAATAGTGATCGATTCTGAAAAGAAATCTTTCTAACAATGAAATTTTGTTAACACACGAAGAATCAAAAATATGGAATATTTTGGACAACATTGTTGGCCATTAAAAAAAACATTCCGATCGCGGTAAATGCATGTTCACATGCTCGACGAATAGGTGGATTAATAATTTTTTATTCCAGTAGTCAGACTTTTTAATCAAGTGATTTCTTTTATTGAAGATTAAAAAAGATAAATATTATTGATTTGTAGTTTTTACTTGTGATTTTTTCTTTTATGTAAGGAAAACTTTTTCTAAAACGGTATACAGGTATCTTATTATTATTTTTCCCTTCAAAACATTACATAATACTATGATGACGATGAATGCGTTTAGTTTACAAATAAACTTCATATTAAAATAGTTATTTTACGTAGTTTCACTGAAACCCAGACACAAAACACGTAATGTTGACCCTGATTACCAAACACAGACTTCCGTTGTAATTCTACGTATACACAGATTTTTGACATCTTGGGTATTGAGGGTCTCCAGGTAAATAACACCACTGTTACTTTGACCACTCCCTCTCCTCAGGTAACCGTACGGTAAAAAAATTGGGTCCTTAAGTGAACCTTGTGGGTCATCTAGCGAAGACCTTACTAACAGAGACACCGTATCACGACATGTGATGGCACAATTAAAAAACCTGGCTATTTCCGTTTAAAATAGAACATTACATGAAATTAATGACGTCATATTTCCAGAATGGTACTCCTTCATACCATTTTCTTTTATGATCTTTCGCAGTCATGAAAGCAACTAATACTTAAGCCAATTTTAAAAACATTAAATTTTCAAAACCGTACCATCTTCTTTCATTG